>NW_027526335.1:47181368-47240125 GCF_048455015.1 Haemaphysalis longicornis | reverse complement strand
TGAACAAACGGCCTTGCTCAGTCAGCCGTTCAAGCCATTAGAAAATGCCTCCAGTTCACCGTAGCCAGCACATCCATGCATGCAACAACAGCTGCATGCTTTCACAAACACCTCGTTCACAGAATTGAATGAAAACCAGAAGTGAACTCATGCCATGCTGAATTTGCTTACTTCATAACAGCGTGGTAGTACCTTACCTTGAGGACAAGAGGACCAAGTCAGCAGGAAAGAACTGCCCGCTAGTGATCTTTAAGAAGTCTCCCACCATGACCTCGGTCCACCTGATGCCCTTCCACTCCCCATTTCTTAAAGCTGGAAGGGGTGAGCCAAACAATCAACAATCAACAGGCTGTGTCTTCTAAAGGAAACTTTTTTCTTTAAATTCTGGCTCTATGTGTTGAGGCTTCAGGGCTGCTTCAGTGCAGGGTTAAAGATTTGTAAGGACCAGGGGTTGAATTTTGGTATCAGTAGTTGGTTAGAGAATCCTGAGAAGTGAAAGGACTGCATTGTAAAACGAGAGACAAGGAAGAGAGAAGAGACACATACCGTATTTTCGCGCGTATAACCCGCACCAAAAATAGATACAAGGACAAGTCAACAAAACATACAAGGACAAGGAAGAAAAAACAAGCACGGGCACACTCTAACAACTGATTTATATTAGTGAATTGTGACTTTGGCCTTGCAGTCAGTGTATTCTACTAGCTAAATATACACTTTTTCTGTCTACATAGTATGTGATGTGTTGCTCAAGCAGTAGCTTTGATGTAGCCTTTCCTGTAGCAAATGTGCGGGCAATGTGTGAGGATTTCTTTGTCTTTTCCGGCGGGCTGAAAGTGCGGGTGCGGATTATATGCAGGGGCAGGTTATACGTGCGAAAATACGGTATATGCACAGACGTGTACTTCTTTCCTGATCCCCTTGTTTAACCATGCAGTGCTTCTGCTCTCCAAAATCATGATCTACCCATCGATAAAAAGTTCCCCGCTAAGTTGCCCATTTAGACGTCTAGCATCATTAGGTATAAAATGCTGGCCTGATATGACTCATCACTTGCCCTCATTATGGTCTGGTATCTTTGCAGGGAGTTTGGAACTAGTAGCACTCCTCATTAGATTTATTGCATACACATAGGTGGCCCTAGTAGAAAACAAACGTTGGAGCAAATCAAAGAAAGAATATTTTTACTCGTGCATAAGAAAAAACATGAAGCACTCATACAATAAGCTCATATGTCATGCTTACCTAAGACTATGCTATTGTTGATGGCATCATCTGCTAAGTGCCGTTTCTGAAAGTGACAGCAAACAGAGATTAACCAAAAAATGCAGGGAGGAGATTGAATACACAAGTATTTTATTTACGCATTGCTTTGAACACTGCAAAGGACTTTTTACTCCAAAGGTTTATATTCCCCCAATCCAACCAAAAGTAAAGTTTCGCCACAATGGATGACGAGAAACTAATAATGTCCTTGCTTGTTGCTGCTTGCTTGTTGCTCCTTGCTTGTTGCTGCACCTACATTCCTTCTTTCGCTACGTGATTTGGGAGTGAATTCATTATGCAAATTTACTGCTCTTTAATTGAGCACAGAAAATGCTGGCACAGTGTGCGCACTGACAAAACGTCCACGGAACATGCATGCCACAGCGTGGCGACACCCAGTGTGTGATCGTGCCATGGTGCAAGACGCTTGAGTGGAACACTCCACTGGCCGGTCACTTGAACTCGATGCATTTTCTTTAAACAGTTGACGGATGTTCTACACTAATAATATTTTCGAGGAAAATGAACCACTTGATGTATCTCCAGATGCTCCCCAACTTTTTCGCCAGAAATTTTGTAACAGATTCAACTGTTAAGAAGTTTATTATTCTATCTTTACTACTTGACCAGAATGCAAAAAACAGGGCAAGTAGTCCCGCCACCTGAATTAAAATTCAGCGCTTCAAATTTTAACTCCTAATCCAAACCACGTGAAATGCCTGTGAAGCGTTTGTGTTGTCTCCTTCCCCTCTGCAGCCTCCGTTACTACTGCCTCTTCACATGCATTTCCCCAAAGACCTGTGTCGACCTGAATCCACAGGACGCTCTGTCCCACTCCCGTCCACAGGGATCCCACTCCCACATAAACTTACTTTTAATCATGATCATTATCTCGCCTACTCCTCACAACAACTCTCCAAAACGATGCACGGAGACTCCCCATGTGGGATCCTTCTAACACCTCCAGTAATGCTCCCCAGCAACACAGCTCTAAAAAATTGTACTGGCCAACAAACATTTTTAAACGCAACAGCAACGATCCCGTGGTACAAGCCAAGAGGGAACAGGAAGAACAAGCAAACTCACAAAGTCTTCCACGATTTCCTTGAGTGCTGAGACCACCAGAATGAAGACAAGCGGTACGGCGGTCGTGTACCGGCCCGTAGGGGAGACATTGGGAATTTGCTGCAAAATAGAAAGAAAAAGAAAACGGAAAAACTTGTCCGCGGTCAATCACTCATGACTGCCACGTGCAAACTGTGAAGGATTCAGCAAGAAATGTCCCGCAATGTGAAGATGGGTTAGAGCGAACCAACTGCAAAAAGAAGTTAGCTGGGAATTGATCACCTTTACAATCAGCCTCTTAGCTCACTGCTCCCGATAGCGCATCAGCCCCAGATACACCATCTCTTCCATCTGAGAACAGCTGTCATGTTTGTTTTTAGGATCAAGGATGAAATATTTAGTAAAATAGGCTGGAAAAGCAATATCTGCTTCACGTTTCTGGTGCACTGCTCTCTACTCCGAGCACAGGTGTAAGCACTATTTGTGCAGCATTATTTAACGTCCACACAGTGTAAAATGTGGATAGTAAGGAAACCAGTGCTGCCAAGCACTTTCAGCAGTGCTGACAGCCTGCTGATGCTACACTGCTACTGCTACCCTGATACCCGTTTTCCCTAGAAATCGCCGCAGAGGGAGCTCACCTGTAAGAGGGCAATAAAGAGGAAGAAAACGTTGGCATATCGCCGAAACTGCTCAAACAGGAACTTGGGGAGGAACGAGATGACGTTGTATTTTGCAGTTCTGGAAAATGAGAATGAGCAGGAAAAAGGAAGGCCGCGAGTGACTAGAAAGAAAAAGAAACTGTACTCTCGAACAAGCATCAAGTTATAGCTCAGTTATAGTTTTTTGAAGTTTAGTGAGTTCCAATTGCTGTGTGATGCCAATTTTTTTTTTAAGTGTGGCAACCCCTCCCCCCCAGCACACACACTGACCTGGTAAGAAAATGTGCACTCTATACATCACGACTACCAACTCATGCGTGTGCAAAGGGAGATACAAGTAGACAGAAAGGGAAAGGAAGAGGAAAGGCTCACGAGATGTTGTTTGAGCAGAACTTTTGCTTCTGGGCCTTGTTGATGTGTATGGTGCGGTGCTCGGCCGCCTCAGGGTGCTGGTCACTTGCTGCCGAGACCTTGTCATCCTCTTCTGCTGGGAACAGGGCGAGGGAGATGGGGGGAGGGGGAACGGGTCATCCACGTTTGGCTCAAAACAAGCACACATCACGCATCAGCACCCAACGATTACTACAGCAGAATTTTCTAAGCCTTATTGCATAATGAACTAGAGGGACCACGAAGATGGCACAACACTTCACTTCAGCCAAAAGGTTGCCATGGTAAGATAACTATGTCAAGGTTAGCACAAGGTGCATTTAATTGGACATAATTAAGAAAAGGAGGAGGTAGGGTGGAAACACTGGCTGACGCATAAAAAAGTATCAGGTGATTGAGCCACAGACAAGGCACTGTCTCTGTGTGCCCTTGTATCAGTTTGACGTTGCAAAAGTCAAAAGAAATAAAAGAAACTTGGGTAAGTCATTTTCCCTATGCAGCATTGAGAAAATCAGGTTGGCTCGAGCTGTTCAATTTTAGCTTGAGGTTCCCCGTTTGAAGCAAGCACGGAACCCATGGCCACACTCAGATAAAAGGGTCTGCTTTGTTTTAATACGTTCAACAACAGCCCGATCTCAGGTTCCTGCTTGACTGTGCCTAGGTGACACATGGTGTACTGACTGCCAATTTTTGTCTTCTAAGTCATGTATATCATAGGCCCTTTTGGTACACCGGTACACTTTAACATTTAGCTAGGAACTCCTCTGTGACGGGAACATTGATTCCTGCTGAGCAAAACTGTAGTCAGGTATGAGCTGCCCAATCTTTCGAACAGGGCAAAGTTGTATTGCTGTCTTCCTGGTCGCATTAAAACTGACCAAAAAGGCCAGCATCCAGGAACAACCTAGCTCACTGTTGGACTCTTAAGGCTGTACAGAAATTTTGCTTCGTAGCAACTCAATACACTGATAAATAACAAATAAGTTCAAACAAATAAGTTCAAAGTCCACACCAATAAGTTCAAACACAAGAATGTGGTGACCTATAAGCAGTTTTTTTTTTTGTACACAGTAAAATGTCCATTATGTCACACATTCCCTAAAACTAACTTTTCCTTGGCTGATTGCCTGGGCCCCTCTCTTCTCCCAACCTCATCAATCCAGCATCTCGCAACCACTTTTTATTTTTCTATCTTTCAATACAGGCTATCTCATTCCTCGTCCACTACAAGTTCTTTTTGTACTTTGCCGACATTCGACTGAGTTCTTCAGTTATCTTTTGGCAGCGTTATGTAGCGGCCGTCTCGGGCGAAACGATATCCACCAGTTGTCCCCGCCAACAAACGCAAAAACCGCAGAGAACATGTAGGATATTCTTATAGATATCAGGAGCCGAGATCTATTCTAATCTATGCACGGAAGAAAGCACTCTTGTTGGTGCAAATCACGCCCCTTCCCCAAGTGGCTAGCAACTAGTGCAACTGGAGAATCAAAACGTCTTTGCAGTTTTTTTTCTGTCCTCAGATCATTCTCACAGTACGCCAGCTGA
Organism: Haemaphysalis longicornis; assembly: GCF_048455015.1. NCBI lineage: Eukaryota > Metazoa > Arthropoda > Arachnida > Ixodida > Ixodidae > Haemaphysalis > Haemaphysalis longicornis. The sequence continues at coordinate 47,235,194 of NW_027526335.1, read as the reverse complement.
GTCGCTTTGAGCAAACTTACAGAAGACGAGCGAGCTTCGTCAGAGCTTCCACACGACATACACTTGAGACAGACATTTAATGTACACAACCACTCAACACGTATACGCATAGCTAACAATTAAATTTCACTGGTCGGGGTGACATGCATAAAACATGACTAGAAGCATTAGCTACATCACAAGACAAGGCAGCCCCGTTGAAGCTCTCAGCGGTCCTTAAAAGGGAAACAACAACAACAAAAAAGAAGAAATGAAAGAAGCAGCAAAAAAATAGTTGTCAAGAGATGACTTTCACCCAAATTGCAAGCCGTTCGTCCCTTGTACAGCCCAAACAATGAACGTCGTCATTTCAGCGGGCTGATCGATATGACTCACAACTGGACATTGCGGACATTGTGATAGTGTGATTAAACCGCATTTACAAAACCTTTTAAAACCATACTGGGCTTCCCAAGGAGCAATGCGTGTGCAGCAAGTTCTTCTACTCGTTGAAAAAAAAGCAGCACTGACACATGTAACGTTTGCTTCGAAAAGGTTTACCCTTTCATTTAAAGGAAGCAGAAACTATACTAAATTGCCATGCGATCGTCTTTTTACTTTCTAGCTGGTTGTATTTTTATACTCAAAACAATAAATGAAATAACCTTGCATTGAGTTGCTTGCATTGGGCCATTGTCTCTATAAATAAGGGCCACGTGAAGAAAACAATACGTTTTATGACAGCAGAATTAAAATGTTTGTTCCGTTTCCTGCACATAGAGTGCCTTGCCTTTAGCTTCAGTAAACCAAATATAATTCGGAAAAAAAAAATAGCAGCTTTTTTTTTGTGGTGTGTAAGCTCGAAATTAATAACTTTCTTACATGTTTTTTTATTTCATTTCAGGCGCATTTTTTAAACCAAGGAACATTTTGCTTGTTTGAAACATCAATGGTATTAGGCTAGCATTCAACTAGCTCCAGCAGTTTAACCTTGTACTGTCTCAATTATACCCCAATTACTGCTCTGTAGACGAAAAAAATTGAATATAGCTAGAATACGTTGGATTCAGAGCACAGAAAATAAAGATCTCAGCCATACAAGAAACACGAGAATGAAAAAAGGTAAACCTGGAATTTCTCCAACCCCCCAGTAAGTGTAGAAAACATCAGCCCAAGAAAACATCCCCATTTGTGTACAACAGAAATATGCGTCAAGTTTATTAGCCCACTTTGTGCCAAAGAAAAACTCTCTCAAAGGGCCATCTTGACCAGCAGCAGCAGCTGTGCGTGACGCGAGCGACTCATCTTCCACGGAACTCATGTTCGCACACAGCTGCTTCCAGGCACGTTATATGACGCAAAAAGGGCCCGCTCCAAACGCACAATAGGCGTTCCAGCGCTATGTGCGTGGCATGCTGCGTAAATCTTGCCACCGACAGCTGACAGAACCAAGGTTTGTTTGAACAAACTGCAATCTAAGAAATACCAATACAGCTCGCCCCCTGCACTCCAGTCTATAACCGGAGGTATACGCAGACCTAACATTTTTTGGTTCCATATGCCTCCATCCCCTTTTTACTGCAAAAACCCACAAAAAGCCCCATTTATGCACAGCTGCAGAAACGTTTTTTTTTTTTCGAAGGACATGAAGCCGATTAGGTGGTGTTTCTAAATGCGATGGACTTGAAACGCGATGGATTTGAAACACCCATGGATTGTCATAACCTCCCTCAATGATCATACCTCCTTGAACACAAGAAGAAAGAAACCAACAGACCACAGCGCTGTGGTCTGTGTCCGTGTCGAGTTTACACTACTTCAAGACGCTCGAGAACCACTGCCAACCGGCCCAATTGTCAATCCTTCAACAGAACACACCTTCATCACCTTCCTTATCTAGCTGCTTGTCAGTCTCATTTCCAAGTTACGTGCATAAGCGCTTTTGAAGCTAGACATCAGTCAATATCTCTAACGGAACTGAGTTTGGAGTTGAGCTAAATCAAAAGAGCAGCTCTGCACTAGGAAAATTTATAATTCCCCTTTTTTTTTAATTTAGCTTATGTTCCCAAAATTACAGCAATACAGTAGCCGACCGTTTTTTCGTACTCCAGAAATTCGAACTTGCTGGACATTTCAGACTTTCCCGAGGAACCACTATTGTCCCATAGGGGTGATGACTCACGGATTTTTTGGACTGCTCTTTTATTCGGACTATTTTTCGTTCCCCTCCAGGTTCAAAAAATCCGTCGGCTACTGTACATACGAGATCGCTATGCGGTGGGTTCAAACACTTCAAGGTTTGAAATCTAGGCTAGATGTAAACTACATTCAGCAGCAATGTCCCATAAACCAGGAACTACCATTAATGCTCCATCATCCTGCCTATCTTTCTTTATCGATCTTATCTTTATCAATTCGTCAAGGTGTGCCGCAGTCACTCAAAAACTAAGAAAATAATCGACCGCAATTTAAATGTAACATTCACACGGGTAAAAAATATCAAAATTCCACAGCAAACCACGGGAACAGTAACAGTTAACATTTCAGCATTTCATGCGACTACCAGATTTCCTGAATCAAAATGAAAATGCTTTAGCAGTGCATCAGTAAACATGCAATATTAGCAACTGTACAGCAGACTGAATATTATTTTTCCTTTCTTTCTGAACTCCTTTTCAAAACTTAAAGGTATTTTTTTCTCTCAAATTACAAAATAAAAGCACTCACTGGTTTCATTATCCAAAAGATGTCATGTTTTTGCAAACTACACTTGTATAAGGCAGTAGCAAAAGCAGCGATGTTTTAAGAAAGCATATTAATTCAATGCGGTGCAACAAGTGAGCGTATGGACAAGAAGACATACCATAAGAGGACAAATGGTTTGATTCCATTATCTAAAAGTTGTCATGTTTTTGCAAAATATACTTGTATGAAGCAGTAGCAAAAGCTGTGGTGTTTTGAGACAGCGCATTAATTCAGGGTGGTGCAACAAGTAAGCGTATGGAGAAGAAGACATACCATAAAAGGACATATAGTTCAGCAAAACACGCAAAGCTTCACATCAAGCCAAGAGCAGGTGCAGCTGAACTGGGCAGCCAAATATTTTAGTGCAACCTACTTGACACTTGCTGAGCTACCAGGTGCAGTGAACAGACGACGTACAGTGCAATGCTAAAATAATACTACGCTGTGCCTAAAGGACGTGATACAGCTGTATCAAAGTGAGTTCCCAAGGTGCATCAGCCTGAACTACTACGACTGGCGCTGGAACAATGATTGGGAACAATACATCTTCGGCGTGCAAGACTCCACTACCCAAAAGTGACTAAGTGTTAAACGTTAAGTGCACGCCACCATTCAAAGGCTAATTGAAGAATGTGTACCTTTCCGTTAAGAGGTCAGTGCTCTCCAGACAAACGGGCAGGGTTGCTAAAATACTTGTAAAGTGATCTGGTCAAACAAAGTTTGTGGGGCTGCTAGCAACAAATAGGCTAACATTTGCGCACACTGTACGATGCCATCATTTGTGCCACGTGCAGTGGGTAGGCTCATTAAGAGAGAGAGGAGGCTTCTGAGGGAACTGCACAGTTCAGGAACGAGTAACGAGCGACGACAGGCAGAACGGCGTACAGGGACGGAATGGAGGAGGCAGACGAGGGGTTGCAGGCGACAACAGCAGCAGCAGCAGCAGCAACAGCAGCAGCCCACAGTGAGGAAGTCTTACCAGCAGAATTGGAGGCAAAGCCTAGCATCGGTACATGCTCGGGGGCTTGCATGTTGGACGGCTTTGTTTGTTTTGTTTAACACACACAGACAAACACCGGGAGAGACAAGAAGAGATTGGTCAGTCAGAGGACAGCACTGCCGAACCAATGCATCGCTTCCGTACGAATGTGTACGAAGCAGAGCTCACTCACACGTGGCATGGTTAAACAGACTTCCGGGTACAAGGACACGGCACACAGCGACGCACACAGATCGAAACAGCAACTGAGCCTAGAGAGCTGCAGGTGGAACGGATGGTTGGTCTGGCGATAAGTGGCGGGTAAGCTATCTGCCTATCGCTGAACTTTTATCTTACGAGTGTCCTGCTTACGTTCACAAGAGATGCTGGCACTTATCAATCAAGAGTGATGTACAGGAAGGGAGATTTATCAGCAGTCCGATTCCTTCGTTGGACATCTGTCAACTTCGATCGGAATAAGTGCTGGCACAAGCACAAAGAGGCACGCTATTAAGATAATCTTACACTTTCAGGGAAAAAAATGGATGCGGACTAAATTATTCACAGCAGTAAGAGTCAAACACTGCAGTCTGAACAAGTGCTGCCAATGCTTGAATTCTTACGTAACACAAATGGCAGCACATTTTTATTACATGCGCTACTTTTTGGAAAAACATGGCTTACAGTTGGGCACTGTGTTTACACCAGAGCATTTATTATTTTCTTGCTAATGCAACGAAATGGGCAAAATGTGCAGCAAAAAAAAGAAAAGCGTGCAGTTTGCATTCGCGCAAAATAAGCCACAGAACAGGAACAAGCCGCTTTTTTGCAAACAAATGTCACGCATTAACGGTTGGGACGGAGGCCAACTATTTGCTTTAGTTGTTTGCGTAAGCTGAAGTGCTTATTGAGTCTACATTTGATCTTACTACGAAGGCCAGTCATTGACCCCCCCCCCCCCCCCCCCCTTTTCTTCGTCAAGAGTGGTGATGGGTATCAACGGGCAAAGAACCATATGGACTCGCCGAGACCCCTCCCCCATTTCTTTCCAATGTTGAATTTGAGCGGTTCAGCTCAATGATGAGGTTGAACATGATGCTTATAGGTTGAATGTAAGATGTTCGTGCAGTATGTGCTGCTTAATACGACCACAGAAGGCGTGAAATGCGAAATGTAAGTGTGGATGGGCGAATGTCAATAAATGTGTAGTGCGCGATAATAATGTGAACAAGGAAATGTAACTGTTGACAGCAGTGCGTTAAAGGTCCGGTATGACTATCTACCCTGCTCTGCTGGGTATTCGGATCATGATGAACGGAACAGAGCACATTTTTTCTTGCTTTCATAAACAAAAGGAAATGCTTTAGGTCTGCTTTCTAATGTTTCCCAACTAAAACTTGACGGGCATGCACCGGACCGCGGCGAAATCGATAAGTATCGCGGTCACATCTTGAACTGTAGGGGAACGAACTGCAGCGCTGTTGATTAAACGAAAAATGGCTCCGATTTTACAACGCTGGGCGTATTTTTAGGCGTTTGAAGCCCTCCCGCTGAAGGGGTCAGCCAACAGCAACTTAACGCAGCGCGCAAGAAAGCAGGCGAAAGCACTACGGGGGGAAGTTGCGTTCATCCAAAAGGCCGCCTACCTTGTGCGCGACCCAAGTCGTCGTAAGCTGGACGCATTGCCGAATCCCGCAAGCCCGATCACCCTTTGCTCCCCGTGAGCGCCGGAGCGTGCGAGCCGTCCACAAGATACGCCGCAGCAGCGGCTGCTTTCAGCGAAACCGGACGCGCATATGGATTTGCTGCTGCACGTAACACATCGAAGCAGCGACAACCATCTTCGATCGCGGCTGCTGCTCCCAGACGCACGAGCGGTCGTCGATGTCGTTTCGGTTCGAGCTCTGCTCGCACTCCGCTTGATTTACGATCGCGTCCCAATAAACACAGTCTTTGGGCCACAGCAGGAAATCCGCCGCGCGGTTACGGGATAACTGGGAGCGCGATAACCTCCGCCGGCTCCCTCGCGGGGAAAAATAAAGTTCAAAACACTCGGCCGCACTGCTAATGCCGGCAACAGGCGACGACAGGCGCTTGCGTTCGAGGATGCGCCCGTGTGTTTCTTCGCTCGCAAGATGCCACGCCGAGAGTAGCTGCGAGGAATTGACGCGAGCGCCGCCTGGTTTAGCGAAGTTCGTTGCCGTGGCTACGGCGTTGCTTGGGTTGCGCTGCGGCAAAACCGAACTGTGCCGCGAATGTAGGATGGGAGCGGGACGTGTGTGGAAATCTCGATTTCGGTGAAGGCCGGTCAACAAGAGAAAAAGGACGAGTTTTTTCATGAAATGCGGCGGAATGGATGCAAAAGTGTGCTGATTCTTTTTACCCGCTTTGTTTAGTTGATTCGCTAAACTAAATTTTATTAGGGTTCCCGATTACTAAATAATGTATTTAGAGGCAAAAAAAAACAGGAATGCCCCCTCCCACCCCTCCCCCCGCACGACAGAAGTACAACAGGGTAACTGCCAATTAAACGGCAAAGAAAAAGTAAATATATTGACAATCCACAGGGACATGAGTCACAGTAATTTTTGAGGGGAGTAAATTAAACAATAAAATGGGTATCTACCACAGCGTCCCAAAGCTGGAAATGGCCTTAATTATTGGTAACACTAATAACAATAGAATACACGTAGTCTTCATTCCTGATGGCATGCTATTTGTTTTCCTTGATATAGGGTCCTCTTGCCGGTGCCGAACCTTATTAATCTTGATGATTGTTATAATATTACTATTCCAGTTTCATAAACAGCCAATAACAATTGAGATCTAAAATTGAGACGTTTGTTATTTTAATTATTATGTTTTCTAAAACCTTGTAGTTATAAAACTAAACTTTGTTATTAATTCCCAGGTACAGCACTCGAAATCGTATTTGATTACGTATGTTTCCGGCCTCTCTGGATCGTCACCGCCTGCTTCATTAACTATTAGCAATTGACAAGAACTGATGGCCCATGCATTCCCCTCACCAATTTTCAGATGAGAAACGCCATCTTGCGTAAAGATCTCAATGAATCTGTTTTTCAGCGCTGCATTTCCAGCCACGGCAAGGGCAACCCTGGAGTTCCCTTACATGGCTCCCGCAGGGAGTTATATAAAGGAACTCTATAGTTCCCTGTCAGCAGCACCAACGCTCATCCAATAAACATTATTTCTCTCTAGGGGAGCCCCACATGGAGTGGGGAACAGTGGAGCGTGTGCCACAGGCAGAGCAATTGGGGGAAGGGTAAAGGGACGGGTGGATGTGGTGAAGTACCGCTCGGCAAGGGAGAGTGTGAGTCTGGAGGAGTCGCCATGTGCGTTCCTGTTCGTGGGTGAGCTGGGAATGGGTAGGGACCCTTTCCCTCTAATTTCCTCCGACGAGCAGTGGGAGGGGGCGCTGGGTAGCTCTGACCTAGGGACACAACTCTCCCTCATGGACAGGGCTACGCTAGTCGCCGCCAGGCTGTAGCCTGCGGCCACCCCGACCCCTTTAACCTACTGCAAATAATAATTCTCTCTCTCTCTCTCTCTCTCTCTCTCTCTCTCTCTCTCTCTCTCTCTCTCTCTCTCTCTCTCTCTTATTTCTCTCCACTCCCTGTCACACCTATGACGCAGAGAATTGAACAGAGAGCGTTTGCTCTCTCTGCTGCTTTTTATTTCGCGGTGCTGATTCTTATATTCGCACGAAAGTATTATTGCGCTACACATGTAGCAAAGAAAACGACACTACATCCGCAGCGTCTTAATAATTAAACGCAAATAATAATAATAATAATAATATACACTCCGACTTCCTTGTATTCAGCAAGAATAGGCAGAGCAATAAAGAATAGTAAATTTGCTTCCGCCTTCCGTTTATCGACATTAAGATTTAAAACGACAATTTTGAAATGCAAATGCAAAAATTTAAATTTAAAATTGAATCAATTTATCATCGGCTGAGAGACGTTTTCGAAGCACCCATCTCCTGGTACTTTTATTTGTACTCAGGTCGAGTACAGCTGCAGGCGTACAGGGCCACAAAAGACAGAACTGCCTATACTAATGAGTCTTGCGTATACCCGTAGCCCTGCGAGACTATGACAACTGCTTTTATGTCTGAAAACAGCCCGATTTTATTTAAAAAATGAGGGAACCGCACACTAACGCGTAAGCCTTGAAGGTAGCGAAGCCGTACGCAACATTCACGACCATCACGACGGTTTAAGTCCACGATTATGGCCGATTTGCTTCTTCGCTACCGCAGTGACCTGGACTCCATCATTGTTGCTATAAGTCTGAGCTCCCTTCATTAAAAAAAAAAAAAAAGTGATAATCATTGGACATCACCTTGGAGGGGCGCACGCTATGACGTGTCTTTCTCGTCCCGAGCAAGTGGTGCCCCGATTACGGCGAACGCTGTTTTTTTATTATTATTATTTTGGCCAATCTTGGCCAATCTCCTAAGTAGGTATGCTGGCTTGACAAACGCGTGGTGGGGAGGCTGGGCAGCCGCCCCGAGGCACGTGCTCACGTGCCCCCGTTATTTTCTTGCTATTTCTAACTGCAGCGGACACGAAAAATAACGGTTTAACATCTTCGCTGTTAAAACACAGTTCACGATTTTTGAAATTTTCTTTTCTGACGGGATTCAACCAACAACAACTGACTGAAGGGCGTTTAAATACTCTCACAATATCTCTTAGGCCCGTAAAATCCCCGTGTTGGTTTTTGCTGTCTAAAAGGGACGCATGCAAACATGTAAGAGCGATTTCAGGATTTCTGGCTGCAGGGACGAAGCCAGGGTATCTCCTCCCGAAATTTATGCATGCATAAAAATGGCATATGTGGAGTTTTTTTTTTCTTTTTAGAAATGAGTCAGATCCACCTAAACAAAATTTGAGAAAAAAAAAAACGAAAGATTGTTACAGGACATAAATGCAACGCTGCCAAAGCTATTATATGACATGCTTTACATGTCAGCTAGGGGAAGCTTACGGCCACAAGTAATTAGAAATTAGGCGGCGGATGTAACCACGTACTATTAGGATGACAATTTTGGATTCTCGTATTGAATCGAAACATCCCATTTGATGTGGCATTCTTATGAAAACTTTATTGAAATTGACTTTCCCGAATGGTACGATGGAGTTTTGGCGGGAAAGCCAACCAACACTTGCTACAGGGCTTGAAGAACACAAGAACTATACATGAAAGGCAGGTGAATCTTCTTGGCAGCATAAGCAGCTATCTTCGAATTCTATCCGCAGGATTATTTTCCTAGGCACGCTAGCTGAAGACACTCACGAAGTTAGCAAGCTCTTCATTGCCTTACCATTAATTTCCAAAACCTTCACAAGAGGGCTGGTCATTTATTATTCACCTTTACCGACATAAAAGGGGGGAGGGGGAACGGTCAGGGTTTGTAGGCGGCGGTTATTGGGCAAAGCCACTAAGGGGCTCCGGCTGTCGGCGTCTCATGTCGTCGTCGTAACAGTCGTCTTATGTTGTGACGGTAATAAAACACTGGGACACTCGTTTGCCTCGCGCGGGTATGCTTCGTAACGCGTACTAAACAAACACCGGGGAGTCGTTTACGCCTTGCGCGAGAGAGCTTCGTGCTTCACAGACGAGATACTCCTACAGCAAAGCTGTATACCTCTAACCCCCAACGGTTTCATCTCCGTGGGCAAAAACGCCAAGGCGCCAAGAATACCCTTATATGCTTCGCTCCTCCCAAGGTATCACGTTAGTGGAGATGGCCCAGGATTTTTTTTTTTTTAGTTAAGTAATGAAATGGTAAATATGCGAGTGAAAAAGAACTCAGATTTACACCGTAGGGGCGAGGGAGGCGTGTTGAAACGATTTATTCACATCTCTAAGTTTGATTTCCTGCAGTTATTCCGCTCACTTTGTCGCCGACGTCTGGGGACAGATCTTTCGCCGATCTCCTAATTTCCGTCCGAATCCACGATAAGCGAGCTCCGACAAGCAAAACACTTGCGAAAACACCCACGAAACAGTCCGAACCGTCACGCCAAAAGCAGACTCCTATTAGGTAAATGGATTTGCCTCATTTTGATCCGACACACGATAATTTGGCTCATTTTCGATACGAAGTATGACCTGCGTACACGTTTGCCGGGCCTCATCCAACCTATTCCGTTGCAACCGCTTTTCTAGGAGAAAGTTGCCGAGTTTTTCTTGTCACTACAGTTGTATCTGACTTAGTTGCGGTTTGTGAATTTGACCCATTTCGACAAACAAACAAACAAAAAAAACTCCTCATATGTTGTTCGGGCATCCAGCGCAGTCTCTCTCTTTTTCTGTTTATATATATTTTAGGGGCGAAGCCCCTAGAGGCTGGGGCTGTTGACGTCTCCTACCGTCGTCGTCGTCGTCATCGTAATATTCGTTGGTATCATGTAGTCACAGTACTAAAACACCGGGAAACGCGTTTTTCGCCTCGCACTAGAACGCAGCGAGTACTAAAAAAACACCGGGACACTCGTTTACGCCTCGCGCTGGATCGCTTCGTAACGCGTACTAAAGAAACACCGGGACACTCGTTTACGCCACGCGCTAGAGAGCTTCGTGCTTCAAATAAGAAACTTTTACAGCAAAGTATACCTCTGCACCTAAGGCTCGCCTAAATAAAGTTTACTCCTCGCCTTCCTCCTGTATACCTCTACGCCCAACAGTTTCATCTCCGTGGGCAAAAACGCCAAGGCGCCAAGAATACCCATATATACTCTATGCTTCGCTCCTCCCAAGGTATCACGTTAGTAGAGATGGCCCGAGATTTTTTTTGTTATTTTTTTCCCCAGTGGCCTATATAACGCCACCCGAAATATATTTCTGACTACGCTGTACCGTGTTGTCACAAAGCCCACGATATCTCTTAGCAAAGTTGTCGCAGTGGTTTCTGCCCGTTCAGAGGTTCGTTCCTCTTAGAAAAGTGTGCTTAGAAAATGTTTATAAAATTCACTTTAACGAGGTTAATTGGATAACATATGACTTAACCATATTTTCTTAGTTTCCACATGACCCGTTATGTTATCAAATTGGTTTCTGCGTCTAAGATGTGCTCATTGAAAATCGTTTTTTTATGGCTTCTGGAAATTTAACTCACAAATAAATCAAATAACATCTGGCCCACGGGTATTTTCGAAGCTTTCAGGCCTTAAAATCATCGCATTGCTTTTGCGTCTAAATGTTCTTCATAAAAATTCGTTTCGCTATTACTGATGTGAAATGAATAGCACGTAGCTCTAAAGTGTTTCACAACTCGCATTATCTCTTAGGCAGGTTATCGCATTGATTTTTCGTTTAAAAAGTGTGCGTAAGATGCCTGAAAACAAATTTCCAAATTTTCGAAATTTCGCCTTTGACAAGCCAATAACATCTGGTTTAAACATGTTCACACAAATCCCCAAATAATCCTTTGGCCCGCAAACTAATGAAACTCGCTCGTATCTCCAAAAATTACTTCCACGATGTCTGCAAGTCCCTTTGAGGATTCTTAGAAATTGAAATGCTGATGAAAACTAAAACATAATTCAAAATTCGGATCAACTTCCCCGCTCACGAGGTTTATAGGACCACTGCGCAGCTCATACCTTTGGGTAAAGACTTAAAATTAGAGAGCTTATTTCTTCGTAAAGTAGAGGCTATAAAACGGAGTCAGGCTTTTTCTCTCTGTGTGTATGTGAATTACCTAATGTCTCATAAGCCCACCGTCTCCAAATTGGTTGCTTGCACCGAAATATAACGCACACAAATGCCTCAAAAGCAAGATTTTTCGTAACGTGATTTGAGTCCAACTTACTGGGGACTGACTTAGCCAGGCTTGCACCCGCTGCCTTCGAATGAGCTCAGAGAGGCCAGTCTGTTAACACCATGCAAAACGAACGTGCTCTGTATACGTGGTGACCAGCGCACTGCACCAATTTCGCACATGCGTTTTTAACGTGACCTCCTTTGCTATACTCCGACTACCGCGTGCAGTGCCATGCATGTCGTCGACCCTACGACCGTGATCTCAATGCAAGGCATGCCGACTTGCCCTAAGCGGTAAAATTAATCCGCCACACCGGCGAGTATCGAAACTGACACTCGTTTGAGTTGCATTTATGTTGGCGCGAAAAAAAATGTCGGGCAAAGGGTTAAACGAATATCTTTGAGAAACGGGAACGATTTATGCTTGCAAAAGAATTGCTTGGCAATTTCCGGTGTGTTATTGTTTTTTTACATGAGCTTGTACATATGCTTCTACCTTGTTTATTTTTTTAGTACGGCAAAATGCTAGTTTAATAAAATACAGTAAACCTTCCATTGTTGACTGCCACTTTATTGGAATGAGTGCAAATCGTCTTCGCTTTCAACGAATTATCGCTTATACCGAAGGCTGTTTTCCGTCCTCAAGGCGTCGTCACAAAGAGGGTTACTGTGTATAGAATACCAGCACGATACTGAACTGGATTGTTTCACGCGCAATGACATCCAAAATAAATCAGGGGACTTCGCTGCGTGTTAAGTCGAACGCTCGCTCACCAGTTGCCACCGTAGAAAATCAGAACTGGCGGACCCTCAAGCCAGTCTGCAACTTGGATCCCTTCTCACGTGGGTTAGCTGCTACTTATTGTTTTATGCAGGGTGACGCAAGGAGAAGCAGAAATATTGTCACAGACCTCAAACACCGCGTTTCCTTCCCACCATTTCCCCAGAATTTGAATGAATTTACCATCGTAGTTAGCCCAGGAGTCCACCCAGTAGAATACGTCGGTTGAAATTTTATCCATGCTAAGTGTGCTGCACACCGCATTTTCCTTCCGTCGCGACTGACGAAAAGGACCGGCAATTTTTAAGACCGGGGAACAAAGACTCGGCACGAGCTGACATTTGAACTTTATTAGCGCAGCAACACGCGGTGTCTCATGCATTGTTGCGCTCCTTCGTTTTGTTCTTATTTTCTTGCTGGTCACGACCGCGATGCGCGTACTTTCGATGCCAACGCGTCTGTAAACTTAACGCCACACATAGAATTTGTTGCCGCTCGAGCCGTGCCACTATGAATGAGGAGAGAGAGAGAGACAAAATGGTAGCGGGCTCAGCTAAACTGGCGAGGTTGAGCAGTTTCGCGTGGCTCCTGGAGAGCCGTGCTGCGCATTCGCGAGGAGCAGTGACGTCACACGGCGCACAGAACGTTGCTCGCTGCCCGGCGTCTCTCACACACCCCACGCGCCCAGCGTCTTCGCTGACCTCCGTTACGCACGTGGCCTCCCTGTCCACTTGATGATCATGCGAGGGGTGGCCGGGTGTGCAACCGATGGCTCGTGCGTCGCAGCAACACCGGCTTGCGCCTGTGGAACCAGCTTAGCTCTGGGGCGATTGGTGACGCTGCGCCGAAGCCGCTTGATAAATATACATGTGTCACATAATGCTCATACCGTGTGCGTGTCATTGAAGCACCAGTAGGCATGATAATCAAGCTAATCCTAGACAACCAGGCAAGCTAAGAATAACCAGCTCAACCTTAGCTCACGCTACGTATATCCTGGCATAGCCGAGCTAAGCCACTGCAATTTTTTATTGCCCCAAGGGCTAATTCAGGGAAGGGGTGGTGACCGAGGGAGGACGGTCCCCACGGCGGCGTATTCGGGTTTCGTCGATGAATCGCCCATGAAAGGGAGAAAAGGAGGAGTGCGAGAGGGAAAGGCAAAGGGGCGCATGGCTCTTCTACCACTGCGCTACGCTCCCCGGTGTCCTTGCTCGACTCGAAGCGCACAAATCACAAAGAAAGAAAGAAAGAAAGAAAGAAAGAAAGAAAGAAAGAAAGAAATCCGCGCGCTGGGCGTCTTCGGCTGCAAGCACGTTCCCCCGAAGATGGAATAATAATACAGTTCAACCTGGATGCAACGAACCTCTATGTAAAAAATTCCTGAATTTAACGAAGTTTTTTCAATTCCCCATTGCCAGCTCCATTGAAGCCCATGTGTTTGCGACCTCGATGTAACCAAGGCGTTGCGACGGCTAACCTTGATGTAACGAATTCGCTGCGCTGATGAGTCATCGTTTTTTGCACTTTTTCTGAAAAATCAGCTGGATAAATGTACTAATTTAGCGAATTTAGCCCGCAACTAAAACTACTGTGTGTTTTCACGTGTGAGTGCGTGCTGGTTAGGGGCGAGGCCTTTTTGACGTCGTCTAGTCGCGCGACACCTTGAAAAACAGCGTAAAAAAACTCGGACGGAGAGAGGGCAAACAGACACGAGCGCTCCGTCCCTCTCCGTCTGAGTTTTTCCGCGCTGTTTTTCAAGGTGTCATGTATAACCAACTAGCCCAAAGTCAAGCTTTAGTCGCGCGACTCAACTGCTATCTGTGGTTTCGGTTCGTCGGTGATCAGTTCTGCTGCCTGAAAACGAAGAGTTATGTATTTTCAAGAGAAGGCTCGCAATTTCAAATTCCGTCTCCGCCCGGTACAGTACCCCAGCTAGCACCCCCTCAACAATTTTGAGTGCCGAAAAGAGCATCGCGTTCGCGAAAAAGCGCCCTTAGTCCTTGAAACGCGTTAATGCTTCAGAAAGTGTCAAAAGGCGAAAGTGATACTTAAGTTACGTTTGTGAATATGGGGGTAGGCGACCTTGCTTCTTTGGAGTGGAATGCCGTGTAGTGACTACGCTAGTGGGAAAACAGCAGGCGCAAATCACGCGGTTTTTTACTGTCAACTGTCAAATACAGTCAGACCCGTTTATAGCGAACTGCAATATGCACCGCGATTAGTTCGATATATACAATAGTTCGATATAGCCGAACCCGCCTATAACGAGCCTATTGTTACGAGTTCACATTGCGCGAAAGCACCCCCCCCCCCTTCCCAACTCCATCATCCCCGCATGCAGAAACGAACATAGTAAAGTAGCCATTAACCATACTCAAAATAATCCATTTATTGCAATTAATAAAGATACTTTCTGCCTTAACTGCCTACTTTGCAAAAAAAGCGGTAATTTTTGTTTTCACTTTCGTTTTGGCGGCTACCACTAGAATAGCATTCTCTACACGAAACATTGTTTGCAGCAGTTCGAGTCCGCGTTCTCCAAAATCGAATAAGCATTGGCGGAGCACATCGACGGCCGAAAGCGCTTCATTATAAGCATCGGACGGCTTTCACTCGCGACATCATCGGCAACGTTGGCGAGCTCTTTCCACAGTTCACCGATGCTGCTGTCTTGGTCCGGACTCGCTGACTGGGAGGGTTCCGTCGTAAGTCCAACGCGTCGTAAATAGTCACAGCCGTCACGTCGCTCCGTTGAAGGCGCAATGTCCTAGTCGTGGCTCTTGCTCCGTGGTCGCGGCCAATCCACAACTCAATCACCGCTCCGTAACCATGCATTTCGGCGGCCATTCTAGGCGCACAGAGTTCGATATATCGGATGTGAACTTCGTTATAAGGAATGTGTTTCCCATGTATTTCTGTAACTGAATTATTTTTGTTCGATATATAGCATATTTCGCTCTATCCGGGTTCGTTATAGCCGGGTTTGAATGTAAATCCTTTAAGGGTGAGTACACCGTCACTGACGTCTAGCATTACGGTTTAGTTTCTGCTTCATTCACGGGAGACTCAACTCGAAACGTGCATGTAACGAAATTTTTTTTTAACTACGTTATATCATGATGTTTAACTGTAACAATAAAAAAATAACAGCGGGAGACAGGTTGTTGAAGCTTGAGCATTTCTGGGTTCCGGAATTTCCACGATTTCTTCACGCCGTCGGCCGTACCATTTTCCTCCCCTTTTCGATAGATACACGTAGGACGTCCGTTTTACAGCCGGACGTAGGAGTCGCGCGCTTGACGTCCGGCCCACGTAATTTATCTGTGAAAAATTGAACTTCCGTTCGATTTGGTGGTGCGACGGACGTCCAAGCAACACATGTGCAAGATGACAATGTTTGTCACTGAGCGATTAGCCCCCAGTTAGCTTCAAGAGCATATGGCTTGTTGTTCCGTTGGCTGTCGGTCAACCGTTTCCTCGGCACCTCTTCTCGGCGGGGGGGGAGGGGGAGGTTCGGCTTCGACGATTGTGAATGTTCTGTTTTGGGCGACATAACCGTGGCGGTTTTGGGGTGCAGATACTTTTACTACTACTACTACTACTACTACTACTACTACTACTACTACTACTACTACTACTACTAATACTACTACTACTACTACTACTACTACTACTGATAATAATAATAATAATAATAATAATAATAATAATAATAATAATAATAATAATAATAATAATAATAATAATAATAATAATAATAATAACTTAATCTTTATTGCACAGGAGGTGAGTGGAAAGGGGTAATAAGTAAGAGAAAGAGGAACCGTCCTGGCTGGCGTGCTAGGCGTGGCAGATAGGGGAAAACCCGCACGCAGTGCGCCTGCCAGCCATTCAACCAGGAAGTGGGGACAAAGAAAGAGCGGTTAGCTATAGGCATCACAGGCTTCTTGCAATGGCTCTGCATAGCGCCCTAGACGCCTCACGGTCCGTGGGGAGGGGTGATCGCTCACTTAGAGGAGCAGAGAGAAAAGTCCCGCACTGCTGCTGGAATGAGAGAGTTCTGGTGGTGGACAGTCCTCGCATACATGGCTTCAGGATGGCCGGTTCGCTTGTTAACAGGAATAGCGGATGACTTTTTAATTGCGCGAACTCTGCTCGAAGCTGTCTGTTCTCCGCCATAAACTGCTCTAATGTGGCTCGTACGCTAGTTCAGCAGGGGTGTTGTCGGGGGTGTTTGTGACGGGAGTGCGAATGTATGTGCCCCTGAATCGCTTTTGTTGGAGGCCTTAGCTGCCCAGCTCAGCTGCGAGGCGCCGGCTGGGTCCTGGTGCTGCTCGGGCCTCTGTTGGGTCGCTTGGCCCTTGTCAGAGCCTCGTTTCTTCGAGTGGGAGCGAAATTGCCGTTGCGCCTGAGCTGCTTTGTCATCCCGTCCTGGCACTGTGTTTGAAGGTGTCTCGCCACGGGACAGTTTTGGGAAGGAGGCGGAGCGGTCGTGTTGCAGCCTTGTGGGCACCCGCGTCGCAGCTTCGCTCGCGTTTTCTTCGCCACTGGCGTTGTTTTAGAATAAACTCAGTACGGCAACGTTTCTTGCCCTGTTTGTTCCCGATGGGGTAGTCTTGCCACATAAGGCGCACTTGACTACGCACTCATGCTCGTCCATGGGATTCGCAAGTTTGCAGGAACTGCAATAGGCTTGATCGCGCCAGGGACAGACGCTCATTCGACGGCCAAGCCTCCCGCAGGACCAGCAGACTTAGCGCTTCTTTTTGTGAATACAGCAGCGATATTTTGCTCCCCGGTAGTACACAAAATAGGAAACTCTGTGTCAGGAAAAAGCAAAATCATGCACCCCTCCGCCAAATGACGACTATGGTTGACCGCGAAGCTTTCTCGTGACGGATTCTGTCGTTTAAGTTTTCCAAACGGTTCGACCTTGTCGAAACGCAGCAATCGGATAGACGCCGGCTTCATAATGCGAGGTACCCAGGTTCGATTCCGGCCACCAGATGAGTTTATTTTTTTCTTTCACCTCAGCGTTTTCGTGCACAGACGCCATCAATGAGAACAGTAAAGCTTCGCTTTAATAATGGCAGTTTTGGTGCGGCCCATGCGCCGAGCATACAGTGCGGCAGGGTTTCCGGAGTAGACGACGCTCTTGACGACGTCCTCCGCCGAGTCATATGCGGGGATGTTGTGAATTACTCCTTTGACCGAATCGTCGGATGTCGTGACGTAAGCCCGAGTAGAACACGAGGCTTCGCCTATTTTGAGTTTCCTCATGCGAACGCATAAGGCTCGGCTCTAGCGAGGAGTGGGGTACTCACCATGAGGGTGTTCTGCTCGTGATTAGTCCGGAGAAAATCCTCAGTGGCTGTTTCCGGCTCCAAACTGGCAGCTAGCAAGATGCTGTCTCCCAGCGTGGCGTCACTAACTCGTGCCCCGTTCAAGCCATCCCGTCGACACGTAGATGACGACTTTGATGTCGTCTCTAGGTAGTATGGGACACCGAGGGCGTCGGGATGTGGTGGGGTGGACTTCTCTTCGATATCTGCGTGGTAGTTTGCGCTGTGGTGCGGTTCCTTGCGGGTATGGAATTAGCTGGTGCGGTGTTAATTTGTTGCAGGTGCTGTAGGTCTCGGCCATGTGGCTCCGGTGACATTGAAGCCACCCGATAGAGTCCTCACACTCTTCAGCGGTGACGGCTTCGCCGTCCACTGTAGTCACCATCCACGAAGCTCCGTCGACTATTTGTTGCGACGTAGAAGGAGTGCTAGCTGCAACCACGCTTGCAGCCGCCGTGCGTACCCGCGCAGCCGCCCGTTGTTGTGCCATAGCACGTGCGGCCTGGCCGCCGCCTCGCCGAGCTTTAGCGAAGCGGCGGTGCAAATCCATTCTTTCAATGGTGCTGTAAAGGCTTCAAAAGGTCCAACTTGGGGCCGCTTGGCCTCCCAGGTGCATAAACCCACCAGGAAGGTCATAGATGATCTGACAGTCGATGTTTCTTGCTCGCTTGCTATTGAAAAGCACGAAGTCGATGTGGAGGTATAGACAACTCCACTCTGGAGCGGCACATGAGCCTCTGCGAACATCCGAATACTCGCATAGTCAGCCGATCATGTGGACACCCGTTGTGCTGTTGCGAAGGACGCGTGTTTCCAGACGCGGTAAGTGTACACACCACAGCCAAGAGGATTTGAGGTTTTGATTTGAGGTTTTGAGGTTTTGATGGATTTGAGGTTTTTCTGAAGAGAGAGAGAGAGAGAGAGAGAGAGAGAGAGAGAGAGAGAGAGAGAGAGAGAGAGAGAGAGAGAGAGAGAGAGAGAGTTTATTGAGAGCATCTATGGTGTTTTTGTAGGAGTCCATGAATCCTTGAGTTGTCTTAGCATCGGCGCCCAGGAGCTGGTCCGAGAGACGGGGGATGGACAGCAGTGTCTCCCACTGCTGTCCAGCCACCGTGGTAGGTGCTTGATTTTTCCATGACTCTATGACAATATGTCTGAAGGTACCTGGCTGTTGAAACCGTATTTACTCAAATCTAGGCCGAAGCCAGAAATCCAGAAGGTCACAAAATACAAAAAAAAAAAACAAAATTACCTAGAATTTAATCCGAATGAAAAAAGGCGTTGGGCCGAGATATTCAATCGCTGTCTACCCCAAATAGCTCCTCGGCAAAATGAAATGGCGTAACTCGCCAGCACATCGCTTTTTTTATGAAAAGTTTGATAGGAGGAATAAATTATTGGATGTGCTTTCGTTCCCTCTCTCTCTCTCTCTCTCTCTCTGAAGATTGAGATGAGCCGTTTTTGAAACACAAACCAACTTTGGTAGACCGTTTTGTCGCAGAGAGCTAGCAGTGATTAATCGAACCTGAAGTCATCCATAGCCCCATTTTTTCCCTCCTCTCTCTTTCTTCCGGCTGGCTACACGGCTAGATTACTTCCCTCCGGTCGATAAGCCACTTCCGAAAGAAAAATTGAGGACATATAAAACTCAGATCGTGTTTACGTTGGCCGGCAAGCGTGGTTTGAACGCTATTGGCCACGTGTTTGTTCCCGTTCTCTCCGCTTGCGATCTAACGGCTATTTGTTTAGACTGCTGAGTTATTTACAGAGGACACTGCTTCTCCAGTACAAGTACAGCTTAGGATGTCCTCGACTTCAGGAACCGCAGATAAATTTTTCCGGGGCGATAAACTCCGGAGTCCTAGAATAACCCTTCACCTCCTCTCTCTACGCCTCTTCTTCCCGGAGGCACTGGGACAAATCAACGTTGCGATGCTTATGCTTTATTAACACTTATAACGCCGCAAACCAAGGTTTATTGTTCGGAGAGGTGGTATTGCAATTCTCCGAAGTTTTGGTTGGAATGCGTAAGACAAGGAACACTATCGAGGCGACAACACCAGCGCTATACTAAACCTGAAGTTTACTGCGAAGTC
Source organism: Haemaphysalis longicornis (assembly GCF_048455015.1). NCBI lineage: Eukaryota > Metazoa > Arthropoda > Arachnida > Ixodida > Ixodidae > Haemaphysalis > Haemaphysalis longicornis. The sequence goes on along the minus strand of NW_027526335.1, from coordinate 47,215,472 downwards.
ATCCAACACACTAAACTGTCTTACACCCTTATTGGCAGAAAAAAGGTGTAAAAATCTTGTCCAATGGCGCACACCTATAAAAGGTGTTTTGACTAAAAAAGGGTGTAAGAATGAAAAACGGTGTTCGCGTGAACACCCTAAAAAGGACGTAAGATTGCTTAACACCCTAAAAAAAGGGTGTGGCAGCGAAGCTACGCGTGGCAATGTGGACCGGCCATGCGCGCAGCATGACGCACGGACACATTCAACATGCACAAGTCACACTTGGATTACAAATGAATTGAGCGAGAAAAACAACGGGATGCATGGGGACAGCGAGTACATACTTAAAAATACATCTGCTCTTCTTGCTTTTATAGTCAGAAGAGGAAAGTTTTCCGATAGAGTCCGTGGGCGTGTCGCAAAAATCAGATATTTTAGCCCTAACTTTGAAATTATGCATTTTAATGTGAGCATATGCAAGTGAGCATGCGGATTTGCAAAACTTTTTAACAGTGAGGTAGTTATTATGTTCAGTGTCATAGAATTTTATTAAATATCAAACGCCTAAAGCGCATCAATTCAACACCCACCAGAAATGGTGTTCATTATTTCAACACCTTTTTTTCCCAAAAGGGTGTAAAGCTACAAATGAGGGTGTTGGAAACTAAGAAAAAGGGTGTAAGAGACCTCCAATTTTGGATGTATTTTATACAAGTTTATACGGGTGGATGAAAAATTTCGACAGGCGGGGTTTGTTTTGTACCTCACGATGTTTAAAATAGTATGAATTGGCATAATAGGAGTTGCTTAAGCTTGAGCTAGGTTCGGTGGCGTTAGCAAAAAAAATCAAAGAAAAAGAACCCCACCTCCTGCAAAGGGTGCACCACCGCAGATAGGGTATTATAACAGCGAAGCTGGATTTTGAACCTGCTCGAGTGTGAGCACAAGGGGCGAATGCTCATGCGCACTTCTCACTAACAATCAAACCTGACTATAACTAACCCGGATAGAGCGAATTATGCTATATATCGAACAAAAATAAATAATTAAGTTACGGAAATACACGCGAAACATATTCCTTATAATGAAGTCCACATCTGATATATCGTAGACGGCGTGGCTAGAATGGCCGCCAAAATGCATGGTCTTGGAGCGGCTATTGAGATGTTGGTTGGCCGCGACCACTGAGCAAAGGCCGCGACTGAGACATTGCGCCTCGTATGGAGAGATGTGACGTGACGCCCGACACTTTCCGTAACTGTTTCCGACGCGCGGGACTCACGAAGGAACCCGCCCAGTCAGTGAGCGCGGACCAAGACGGTAGCTCGCCAACGTTCCCGATGCTGTGCCAAAAGGAGTGTCCTTCGAAGATTTCCTGAATGTCGACGGCAACGCTGCCGTCACTCTAAGCCCCTCGGACGCGGACACCGTCAGAAGCACCGTCGTAATGCTGATGAAAAGTACTTAGGGGGCAGAGGATGTCGTGAGTGAAAGCCGTCCGACGCTTAATGAAGTGCTTTCGGCAGTCGATGTCCTCCGCCAATATTTCTTCGATATTGAAGGACACGGACTCGAACTGGTGCAAACAATGTCTCGTCTAAAGAATGATGTGCTAGCTGACGCTGCCAAAGCGAAAGGGAAAACAAAAATCACTGTTTTTTTTTTGGAAGTAGGCAGTTAAGGCGAAAAGTAGCTTCATTATTTGCAATAAATCGATTGTTTTGTGTATGGTAATGACCAGGCGGGGGGGGGGGGGGGGTTCCCGCGTATTGAGAACTCGCAACAATAAACTCGTTATAAACTGGTTCGGCTATATCGAGCTATTGGATATATCGAACTAATCGTGGCGCATATTGCAGTTCGCCATAACCGGGTTTGACTGTATTATACCATTTTAAAGGTACTAGTCTTTTTGGGATACTAAAGCGCAAAGACATTGGTACAGCTTGCACTAGTCGTGCAAGGCAGGAGAAACAGCAAAGCTGGAAGTCGAGCTAGCATGTTTCCCCCTTGGATCCGCTGTCAGTGTAGGGGACACACTGAAACCCGCCGCGGTGGCTCAGTTGCTATAGGCGTTGCGCTGCTTAGCACGAGGCCGCGGGTTCGATTTCCTGCCGCGGCGCCCGCTTTTCTGGAACAGGCGAAAAGCAAAAACACCCGTGTGTACGAGATTTCGGCGCACGTTAAAGATCCCTAGGTGGTCAAAATTAATCCGGAGCCCTCCACTACGGCGCGCCTCATCGCCTGCGTTACGTCGGCGCGTTAAACTCTACAATCAATCAATCAATCAATCAATCAATCAATCAATCAATCAATCAATCAATCAATCAATCAATCAAGGGGGCACACTGGAACAGCCTTGTAAAATCCGGCTAAACTTGGCCTCACCCCTCAGCAAGAACATCGCAAAACCTAACAAAACTTACCAAAGCCTAGCAAAACGTAGCAAATCTTAGCAACACCGGAATTAGCTATGTTGACATCCAGCTCCGCTGTTTTTTTTATGCAACTGAACACCTGTGTCACACCCTTTCAACACCATACAGAAAGCCAAGCGTGTTACAGTCGGTTAACACCCTTTCGGCACACGAATATAGCCTTTTTAATTTTACAAGTTTACATTTATGTTTCCCGTACCAAAGCTGAACTTGGACCACGAGGCGCACCGTATGTGGAAAAGAGCGATAATTGCCGACGAACAATTTTTTTTGGCTTTTGAACATTTCTTACGAGGTGGGAGGAGTATGAGGGAATGTCTTGCACTTCACAGTGCAATCATGCATGCATACATGGCCGTAATCAATCAACAGCTGAATACCGTTTCCCCACCATATCAACACCCTACGAAAAACCAAGGGTTTTCAAGTTGTTCAACAGCCTTTTTTCTACACAAACAGGGTGCAGAGCTACGAAAAGGGTGTTGAGATTCAAGAAGAAGGGTGTACTGGCCTCCCAACACCCTTTTTCCGTTTATTCTAGACCCCTTTTGGCCAAAAAGGGTGTGAAAAAGTTCAGTGTGTGCGTCAAAGCATTCTGCCGCACGTCAGAGCGTGGCAGTATTACGACAAGGATCGGTAGGTAAACAAGGAAAGAGAGGAAGATCTTTTCTGCGTGTTTGTGCGGTCCCAGCTTTACGCAGAAGTGTAATATTCGGTATACGCTGTCGTGAAAAGGTATTCTAGCGATTGCGTGGTTCAAATGGCGACCTTCGGAAGTCTATTTAGGGTCGCTTCAACAAAGTAGTACTGAAACAAAATTTTCGTGTTACGTTTTTTTCACTGCTGTGGGTGCCTGCCAGCCCACTAATCACAGAATGGCACATTGGACAGTCGATCGCAGCGTAAACAATCATTTACGGCGTCGTTTATTCGCGTCAGTTTCGGTTTCGGCACGACGAACTTCCCGCCGCGGTGGCTCAGTGGCTAAAGCGTTGCGCTGCTGAGCACGAGGTCGCGGGTTCGATTCCCGGCCGCGGCGGCCGCTTTTCTGATGGAGGCGAAAAGCAAAAACGCCCGTGTATACGATATTTCGGCGCACGTTAAAGATCCCCAGGTGGTCAAAATTAACCCGGAACATTACACTACGGCGCGCCTCATCTCCTGTGTTGCGTCGGCGCGTTAACTCTCTACAATCAATCAATCGATCAAAACGAACGCCGAGCGCGGCCGCCATGATAGGAGGGCGCCCCTGACGTCACCATTCTTGTCGCACCGCTGCCGGTCTGTACGCGCGCGCGAACTCGCTCGCGCCCAGACCTGCCGAGGTCTTCACCATCCCCCGCGCCCGGGCAGCATGACGTCATTCCCATAACCATGACGTGATACACACGTTGTAGCAGCGGGCGCCAACCGCAGCCAGAGCGTTGGCTACGTCACGGTAGCCTCGAAGTCGGCAATTTGGGGCAATTTGGAGCAATGATTTCAGCTTTCATTGCGGGCAAGCTTTCTCGTGCGGGCAAATATTAAAATGGATTTTAAATATGTTATACTGAACGGCTACTGTAGAAATTTGCTAGGAGGTGACTCCTGATAAAAAAGAAGCATATTACATAGTTATCTCAGCTTTGAAATTTCGTGTCCCTACTCCTTTAATGTTGTTTAATTCGTGACGAGATAAAGGTCATGGCGAAGTTACGGCAAACACGGTTTCAAAAAAGTTTCCAACATGAGTACAACTGCGTCGACAGCATAGCGCAGCACACACGGATTCAATGCACTCCCTCCCTCCGTTTTTATAGATCGTTTACAGCGTGGCGGCCCGGGCGAGGCCATCTGAGGCGACGTGACGTCATTTGCCATTGGATGCCTTTTAGAAGGCGTTTCTCGCCGCAGCATTCGCTGGTGACAGCGCGCATCGGCGAGTGCCGGTGCGGCTTGGTATGCGAAATTTACAAATTTTTTCGATTGTCGCTGTGAATGTGAATTTAGCGGGCGACTAGATAAATTATGTGGGAAGCTCTAGGGACGACTTAGTCAGGAAACGTCTCACATAAAGCTTGTATAAGGGCTACTTTGATTGGCGTCTGTCACCGTTCGCACATGAAGCTTGGCGCCATTTTCCCCTGTTTACGCGTACTCACTCAGAGCAGCAAACCGAGAAGCTGTAACATCTTGCGATTCGGTACAATTCTGCATGTATTAAGTGGTATTTAAAAAAATTAGTTTGAGAGCTTTCCCTTCCAGTGTACACTAAAATATTTGACTTTGGTTTCACAATTTTATGAACATGGAGGGCTGAAAAAAAGAAACAATAAAACTCTGCATGGGTGTGCACCACTCTTGACAAAAAAAACTCGTAAAAGGGTAGTAACGGCTGTATTTTCTAACTCCTTACGGACCTTACTGCACCGCAGAACGGTACGTAGGATCTGACACTAAGTATGCAACCTAAATGCTATCGTTACTAGTCTAGACCATGCGCGTAGTAACTCCTGCTTGTTTGATACTAACGTTCAGTGATAGTAACAAAATTCTATGAATTATTGAACATAATAACTGCAGCACTTTTCCCACTCGAAAACACAATTAAAAAGTTTTTGCAAATCAACATGCTGACTTGTATATGCTCAAATTAAAATGCACAATTCTAAAATTATCGCTAAAATGTTTATTTCTTGCAACAAGCCAGCCCACCGGCTCTGTTAGAGGACTTTCCGCTGCTTGATATAAAAGCAAGAAGAGCAGATATACTTCTAAGGTAACCAAGTCATACTCGCTCTCCCCGTGCATGCAGTTGGTTTCATCCCTTCATTATATTTGTTGTCGAAGCGTGATGTGCGCGTGTTGAATGTGTCCACGTCAAGCTGCGCGCTCAGCCGATCCCCGTTGTCACGCGCAGTTTTTCAGGTTATGCATGACCAGTTAGTAAAACCACTAAGTACCTAGTTTATACTGGCACAAGTAACTGGTTAGTGTTCTGGTAAGTGCCACGACCTTTCTTTTAAGAGTGAAGAGTGAGTGCTCGCAGAGGCCTCAGACTGAGAACGTATACGGTCTGAGCCACAGTTACAATATATCGATAAATTCAAACGTTTTTTCGATGGCAGTGCCGCCCAGTGTGGTCGTCTCCTCGTTGTTTGAGTCTCCTCCAGGAAAGCAGAGCATTCCGAGCCGACTCAAACACGGGAAGTCTCTGTGTTTAAGTTGCGGTCCGTGAGACTCGCATTCGTCCCACTCTTTCAGGCCCCAATCGCAGTTTACGCGCCCTACTACCGACCCTGTTTTTCCAGCCAAGCCGCATATATATTGGTTTCCCCATATAGCGCGCGCGGGAAGATCGGCGCAGGACGGAAATTTTCGCGGATGGAGTATACGGTTACGTAGCTGCTACTCTTACTTTACCAATACTATCCCGAAACAAATTTTATGAGAAGTAGCCGCTATAGGACGCATCTATCGTTACGCCTGGTTTAATTGTCAGAGTTATAGTTAGTTGACAGTGAAGTTGTAAACGGGACAGAAATTCCCGACCGCTGTCAATACGTGGGCCACATTGTATACGGCGGGAAAACAGACCGCTCATGCGTCCCCATAAACGATACATAAACGCCATGTTTGTCCGCTGGAGTTTCATTCGAGCGGAAAAACATGGCGTTTTTTCTAGCGTTCGTTTTGCCGTAGGGCACAGATGAGGGAGGATGAGATGGTGATGAGGAAAGTTGATCAAATGAAAATAAAAATGTTCGCTTCGCGGATAAAGCCCAGGAGTATGAGGCCCATGTATCCGTGATGAGGTCCATGTGTCCACGCAGTGTCCAAGTTTCATTCGGCTAATTAACTAGGAAGTGTGCTTAATTGAAAATATCGTAATAACGTGTTTTCATATGTGCACTCCTTGAACTGCGTTTAGCTTCGCTGTTAATATCCGTCTTCGCTGATAAGAAGGATGTTATCAGCAGCAAAATGTAGAAAGTACGGGCTACATTTACGGTCTACATTTTATGATCTACAGAAAGTACGGTCTACATTTTGCTAACGATCCACTTCGCAGCGCACAAGGGCAGTCTGCGGAGGAAAGTCCCACGTACTACCAAATCATGTTCCCTAGAAACTTAACTGTAACCGCGGTGCATTATTTCGTAATTTGTGTCCTAACGCCGTAATAAGTACACTGCAATCCATGCGATTTTTTCGTCCACTCCATACGCGACGAGGCAGTTCCAACACCTACGTCCATATAGCCACAACGCATCGAAATTGGTAACAGTTGATAACGCGGTAAAGGTATACAAATCTTCCCGTGCCACCCACACAACTAGCGCTTGGCGCTGCGTAAATACGAAGCTGGTCCCAGCTGGGGCCAGCATCATATTTCCGCGTGGAATGGGAAAGCGGTCATGGAGAAATAGAAAACTTACGCACCCATGCAGAGTTGTTTTGTTTTCATCATAAAATCATGCGACGACGGCCTGCATTTTTAACGTACACTGAAAAAAAAGTTCTAGAAATAAGCTTTAGAATACCACTCATACATGCATAGTCATAGTCGAATTTCGTCATAACGAACTAAGATCGGGACAGCAAATTAGTTCATTATAACCGATATTTGTTATAGCAGTAAAGGTAAAAATCGGCTATTACAAATAGACAGTCTGGCTCGCGCAAAAATACTTGATGCATAAATGCATTTCTTGAGGCTTCGATCCCGTAATACACAAGGTAACCCTTACCTTTCTCCTTGTTGCATTTATATCTCAATGAACCGGAACACGAGTACGTAAAATTACAACAGAACAGAGTTCACTTGACAACACAGGTCTGCGTCCCTATTTATTTGGGGAAGGATGTGATTTTCGTCTGGTGGATACTCACAGCACTGAGCAGGACGAAGTTTTCCACAGTGTTCACGAACAAAAGGGCCTTTATACTTCCGCAGTTTAGGACTACGGGGTTTTTTTCCGATTAGCTTCTCAGCCTCCTGGTTTTATATTTCGTCGTTATATCCGATATAGCGCGGCTCTCCCGGTTTCAGTTTCATTATAAAAGAATAAGTGTCATTGAAATACAGCGTGACCAACCAAAGTCTGTATTTAGTTCGCTATAGTCGATAATTCGCAATATCAGTGTTCGTTATAATGAGTTTCAACTGTATTGAATGATGTTAATGCCCTTAGGCTTTGGTGCTGTGAGTGCGTACTTAAAAAAAAAAGATGCCGGTGGGTATCTCCATGTTGGATGAAACTCGTGAACAGAAGAAAACCGGGCTACGAACGCTGATTAAAACAGCGCTTAAACAAACGTTATGTGCGAACTAGGATCTGAATTTTGGCCCTCAATATCCAGTCGCAATTTCATAATTTCACAATCGGATCATGGTATCATAGCATTTCAGCATTTCATCATAGTCATCGCATTTTGTTCTGATATGGGTAAAGCCCACTGACACTAGTCCTGACCAAATCCTTCGAATAGCGTTCTAACCTTTATCATTTATAACGTATGCGGAGCTGCACTTACAGCGGGAAGTGCAACAGTTTGGCCAGAAGTTCGAGTTGGGCAATTACGATTGCGAAGAACTCGGAAAAGGTGTTCTGAATCTTCAAGAAATGATTAAGGCGAGAACGGAGCCCTGACTTGTGGTGGGAAGTACGCAGGTTTTGCATTTATCACGCGTTGTAAGCAAAACGTAAAGTGAACAGGAATAAAGATCGCTTTAGCTGCAGAAAATAAAGCGAGTTCACGAGGATGGCTTGGTGGGCTAGTTGTTGTAGCATCATAAAGGGTTAACAGCGCACAAACACGACGACACACAAGGAAGAGAAGACAGGACAAGCGCTGACTGGGCATTGTTAACGGGCATTGTTCTTAACGGGGCATTGTTAAGTCTTGTCTAAAAAATTTGTTTTTGAAGTCATGTGCACATTCAGCAGAAAAAGCTTCATGGCTCAAATCAACCGCCTGTTGTCTGCTGGATAACCGTAACATTTGCTGACCGGAGTGGCTCGTGACTTACTAAGAGAGTTAAAACGTGGTGACCAGTACTGCCCGGAGATAAGGCGAAGGAAAGAAAAATTTGTGGTGGTTCCTTATATGCACAGGGTTGCGCATAACCTCAAGAAGATTGGCATGCACGCAGGTGTTCATGTAATTTTCTCTGCTCCCAACAAGCTTTCGAAGCTGTGTCCGATGGAGAATGGCGGTGGCAGAGATAAAGGGGGGTGCTCGAAGAAACACCGGGAACAATTTGTTGAATGTGATGAAAGCGTTATTTATTCTCTCCCGCTGGATTGTGGAAAAACCTATGTCGGCCAGACGGGCAGATGCCTTAATGATAGGCTGAGGGGACATAAAAACCTCGTAGGAAAGACGGCTGTTTCGGGCCACCTAGCTGCGCACTGCAAAGATTGCACCTGCGTGCCGCTATTCGGGGACTGCTCAGTCATAGCTAGAGGGAAGGACAGACATACACGGGAGGTTATTGAGGCCCTCGAGATTGAACGTCTTCATGAAAACTGCGTGAGCAGACCATCTGTTGCACTCTAAGAAAAAGAAAAACAGTATCTGGGGCAACGAGCGTAGAAGGCGGGGCGCGAGAAAAGTGTTTGTCATATTTTTTGGGCTTTGTGATTGGATGTGTCTTGGTTTATATGTCTTTCATGGCGAAATAAAAAATCAGTTATCAGCGCTTGTCCTGTCTTCTCTTCCCCGTGTGTCGTGTTTTTGCGCTGTTAACCCTTTATAAAGCGAGTTCATCAGCTCACGTCACCTGGTGCACAATAATACAAAAAGAACTTTGGATAACATAGATACCCGCCCATATTGCAGTTGATACAAGGTAATGTAAATACCGTTTGTTTGGCGTGTTTAAAAGAACTAATTCCTGTAAAATACAATGGTGCGGTCGGTGCGTAACTAACGCATCCCCCAGCCGAAGACAGCTGTTAGTTGACTCGTAGTGGCGTAACGCCTAACTATGATGCCATTCGTGTTAGGACAATGACGTCACTCCCTCTTTATCGGAGCTACACGGGACGCGGGGCATCCACCAGTAAAGTACTTATTGGACTACCACTGGCGTACGCAGGGGGGGAAGGGGGAGGGGGCGAAAGGGGCGCCTACTCCATACTCCCTCCCCCCCCTCAAAAAAAAAAATTCAATCCCGGAGGAAAAAGACGACGATAAATTTGGCTGTCAACAAATAATGACCACCGCTAATCGTTTTTTGTGTGGACAAGCTAAGCACCAACTATATGTGGCTTCTATGTATGTTCTCACCATGCACGAATATCGGCTATTTTGCATTTTCAGTAGAAAAGTCTGAACAAAACAATCAGAACGTTATGTGGAGCACGACGTCAGATACGAGAACGCTGGTGAAGATGGGGGGAATTGAGCAAAGTCGCATTGCTGCCGGCGCACGTATTCCTGTCCCATCGGGCCTTTTAGGAGTCAGGCATCGAAGGATTAAATAACAAAACTCGCTGTACGCATTCCCATCTAACTACCCATAACCTACTCCCTTTTCCCACTATCCCTTACCCTTCAACCCAACCCCCTCCAGCTACTTCCCAGGGGAGATCAAGGGAGTCTCTCCGGGCCCGCTCGTCTGACCGTGGTCTCGCTTAGTAGCTCCACCTACTTCCCTCCAATTTGTTTTTACCTTTTTTGCATTCGGGCGATAAAAATACCTTTTGATTATGGCCAATTCATTTATTTTACCAATTGTATTAAGCCTGTTACACGTTAGGGGTGCAGGCTGAGGCTTGTTGCTTTCCATTTTTTTTATTTTTCTCACTATACTTATGTCCCTCTAGCATGATTTAAGGGCTTTGTAGTTTGCATACAGTGGCTTTAGACGCTTTAGATACACAGCGTCTAAAGGCACTGTAAGCAAACTGTGCACCATACCGTGGTATACAGTTATATATAACTAGTTCCCTTTGCTAGTTTGTAGCCTAGTTACGAGGTAAGTCGGTTAGTAAGTTCATTCATGCGGTTAGTAAGTGAGCTAAGTTAGTTAAAGCTCAGTGGTCGAGTCACTCACCTCCATCGGACCCACTAACCGGCTCGTCACTGAAGCGTTTGTACCGGAACCCGCGATCGGCTGCCCCGTAGAAGTTCGGTTGGAAAGCGCCGCGCTGGACGTGGCATGCGTGTGCGCGCGGAGAACAACACATTGTTTTAACCACTCAAGGCACGCCATGACGCAAAAACAAAATTCGCGCGCAGTTTCAACTTTTGGGGAGCAATGTAAAAACGGACCCCTGAAGAAAGAAAGTACAGCCAGCGCAACCACTGGCTCCGTCCCTCCCTTCAAGCCCCCTTCCCAACTCCCCCCTTTTTAAAACGAAGCTTCCTAAGCTTCCCTGATGGCGTTGAAGTCCGAGTAGAACACGCGGCAGAAAAGCCAACTTTAAACACACGGCAAAAAAGCCAACTTTCCACAACAGGTTTCAAGAAGGGTATACATCAATCATACACCACATAACATAACAATGAGACCTCTTTGCACATAACGCACATGTCCTAGCTGATACGCGAAATATAGTTTGGCAACACACGGTTAGCTATGATGATTATGAAATACATTCTCTAAGCAGGGTTGGACTTTGGCTTTGGACTTTGGTGGTGTGGGGTTGGATGTTAGCTTTGTACTTTGGCGGACCTGCAGTGGACTTTTGCTTTAGACTTCGGCAGTTTGGATTTTAGAATTTAGGGGAGTGGATTTTGGACGTTGACTTTGACTCGGGTTGCATGAGAGGAAGTTTCGCGATTAACCATCTTTCTCTTAAGAAAGGGGCTTTGATTTTTTGTTTATAACGTAACGCATATGTTAGGAAAATCCGGAAAGTATTTGGACGTCCATTTTTAAGCATCATTGTTTTTCGGCGTCACTTTTAGCACGAAAGCCCTATTACCCTATCTCTGCCGTTTTCGTCGGGAAATTCGTGAAGCCTGTTTTGCGAAGCCTCTTTCGCGAAGCCTCCCGTATTTTCAAATTTATAACTCGCTCGTGCTGAGGTTGATGCGCAGCAGAGAAGAGGGAGGATGCCTAATGCTATAATCTATAAATAGAACGTCGTCAAATGGTACCCACAGCTCGACGTACAGTGAGTATGACGTTGTTTGGCATTTCGTAAGGCTCAACTTGAAAGTCGCCCATCGGTAAGCCCGACCACAGGAGTGAGTACAACTTAATTGGGATCATAAAAGACCTGTGGGTGGAGCACGCAGTCTAGGGCGCCATTGGAGCAACCCGCCGTTTTCGTCCGGGCACAGGATTTTAGATTTACATTTTGGGGTCTAACGTCCCGCTACACATGATACTCATTGCACGCCAAGCTGCAGGTACCGATTGCCATCATAGGCACCAAACATAGACGTTAAGCCAAGGTTGGCGCATGCCAGACCATTGTTGACGTTGCTCTATAAAACTGGTCATACTTTTTAATGCAGAATCTACCAACGCTTTCTGAAGACAAAATACACGTCTGGTTCATTAAAAAGCGTACCTAGTTCCAAATCTATCGCATCCCTCCCATAAATAATTGAGATGTTAAAGATTTCGGATGAATCAGTGCCGACACCACAGCCACTTTCGGTAGACGTGTCTGTTTTGTTTTGTTAGAAAAATGCTTTTCGTGGCCGGCATAGAGGTGAATGAGTTACCGACTGCTAGTTCTTTTAGATTCAACCAGGTTGTATTTTGTCCTTATGTGCCCTTTAGGCTTGGTTCAGGTTGATGCATGCACCAGGATGTCAATTAATCAGTCAATTCGGCCACGAGAAATTTGTGCCCGTACTCGGAATGCCGTATGAGCGCTCTGAAGCGTATACCATTAGTTACGTATTCTGGAGTAACACATATCCGCTGTGGAGTATTGGACTACGCTTGAAAAAGAGGTCTGCATTCTGCACGGTATCCCGTGGTTGGCGCCGCCAAACCGTCTGTCAAACATTTACGAGGGCGGCGTCTGTCAAACGTTGCAAAGGGCGCTTTCAACTAAGAGAAAGTATACGTCGTGTGACAAAAGAACCTATCATTTTCTGCATACATCACAACACACTATAAAACAAGCATCGAAGAGGGGGATAGGCAAGCACTAACAAGGACAAATTTACAAAAAAATGTATAATTCCATTGTTTGAAGAAAGTGTCCTGATATTAACATGGAACCACACACACACACACACGCACACACACACACACACACACACACACACACACACACACACACACACACACACACACACACACACACACACACACACACACACACACACACACACACACACACACACTCACACACACACACACACACACACACACAAACGCCTCAATAAGCCTCTATAGAGCTGCCCAAGGACTTTTTTCCTTACTATGATGTGGGTAGACTAACGCAAAAGAAAAGCTTCCTCGCCTAGCGCTGCCATCTTCCCATACAGATGACTCATCAGAATTAAACGTGCAGTACACATCAAAGTAGTGAGAACATGGCCTCATTCGAAGTTTAGAACCGACGTAAGACATTTAAACAAGGCACGCTCTCATGTTTCGGTTCGATCGCTGTGCCGACATCGTGGATAGTGTACGACGCGAAATTTCGCCAGGTTGTTACACGTCGGGAGAACTTCCCAGCTCTGCGTTATCCAACGTCCCGAACGTCAACCGTAACTGCCGCCGAAATCAGCTGATTCCAACAGACGCTGCGTGTGATCGTCCTATTTATCGACACTGAAGAAAGAAAGCGCAAAAGACGGGACGAAGGAACACAGTAGAACAGACGGGCGCTACGTCTTTTGTATACTGTGTTCTTTCGTCCCGCCTTTTGCGCTTTTCTTTCTTCAGTATGTTCCACCAACTCGCCCACATCAAGCTTGCGTTTCTTCGTATTTATTGATAATCTCAATAATTTGATGACCATTTCTTATTTAATTTGCTTGCCATGCTTGCCTTCAAATTTAGGCTTGGCAAGGTAGACATGGGTTTGTAATACAGGTTCTCAATGCTTTGTTACTCGAATACAGACACCGCGTTTTAAAGACGAGAGAGAGAGAGAGAGAGAGAGAGAGAGAGAGAGAGAGAGAGAGAGAGAGGAGAGAGAGAGAGAGAGAGAGAGAGAGAGAGAGAGAGAGAGAGAGAGAGAGAGAGAGAGAGAGAGAGAGAGAGAGAGAGAGAGGAGAGAGAGAGAGAGAGAGAGAGAGAGAGAGAGAGAGAGAGAGAGAGAGAGAGAGAAACTTTAATCACAGTTGAAGTGAGCATATTTGTGGTCTCGGTCCTCAGTCCAAGACTCCGTTGGTACGGCCGGCTGTCTTCGCCCTTTCCGCTATCAAAAGCTGCGTGTCAGGGCAGGAGCTGGCCAGCGTACTCTCCCACTGCTCGCGTGAGGGGATGGGGATGGGGGGAAGACCTGGGTTTAGTTGGCATTCCCAGACAATACGGTAGAGTGTGCTTGGGACTTGGCAATAGGTACGTAGAGAACCATAGAGAGTAGGATGGATGGCGTGTAGTCTTGTTGGGTGTGGGTACGTATTTGTTTGCAGTTGTCTCAGGATGACTTCCTGTTCTTTCGTGGCCAGATCGGTGACTGGTGGATAGGGTTGTCTCGCTAATCGGTAATGTTGGGTGATATCGGCGAATGTGAGGAGGGGTTGCCAGGTTCGCTCCGACTCTTCTTGCGGTGCCTGGTGGGCGAGTTCTCGGGTCAGGACGTGTGCCGCTTGGTTGCCGCGAAGAGCAGAGTGGGCCGGGGTCCAAATGATTGTGACCTGTTTTGTTTCATTCTCAAAAGTTGCTGCCTGCGGACCGCTTTTACTTCGGCATTGGCGCGAGGTACCCGTCCAGCTCGTCACGCGCTCGTCACGTGGCGCTGCGGACAGTGTGTTGGAACCGCTTACCTTCAGCGACCACCGCATCTACGTTGGGAACTTTCTAAAGACAACGAGGAACTGTACGGCTTACTCAGCTTACTATTAAAAAGGCATGAAGCGATCTGACGCAGATTCATTCTATGGGCGCCAGCAAGCCCCACTTGGTTCATTTGCGCCATTAAGCAGGTCTGAACGAATCTTCCTTGATCCCTATAACGTGTGTACGTCAGGCTCAGCATAAATTTTATCTCATAAAGCGCTGTAAGCTGCACATACGCGGCGTGTAAAAATCGGTCCGTGAGTAACAACGTGCTGGGCTTCGGGTTACACGCACAGGGTTGAGAGTATGCACAGACTTCGCATGGTCGGTCCTCGTAGTGCTTGCACGCTGATTGAGTGATTTATCTATCAATCGATCAATTAATCATAATTGATTGTTTGATTGAACTTGTTGACTGACCGAAATACTTCAGTTTATTAGCCGTTTTATGAAGTACTGTCCAATGTACCGCAGCAGGTATGCGATACTGTCTAGGTACGTACACTCTGCCAGGTTTCAAAGTACGCGCACAGGCCTCAGGCACGCGCACAGATTTCTTCTGGTTGACCCTTCTAGTACTTCCGCACTACAGAAAAAAAAGCAGATATGTACTATTGCGGAGGGTAGTCGATCGTAACTCTCTCGTTAAAACGCTGTTGCTCTAAAACATATTGCATTACGACGTGCCACCAGAAATATTGCTCAAGCACAAAAAAATGCACTAAGCTTACTCAATGACTTCAGCTGGAGCTTGAAAACAACGCTTCCTTCCGTAGTGAACGCAAAACTTGGGCTTTGGAGACTCACGGAAATTAAGTGCCGCTACTCTTGCCACGCGCAATGCTTGCCATGCGAAAAAACCGAAACGCCGCTTTCCGGGACATGTAAGCTTGACTAGCAGGCAGTAACGTTTCCGCTCCACTCAACGCTCACACAAAGCAGCCCTCGTAGAAGTACATACAGCAAATCCTCGTTACTATAACGAAACTCTCTGTAAAGCAAAGTTACTTCGCTGTAAGCAATACTTTGTTGACAGCGGGATTGACTTGCTTGCCCTGCAATGCAGTAACGACCGTAAAAACTTTCTAATAAAGCAGGTATTCAAATAAAGCAATTTCATTATAACCAGTGTGTCCTGTATGTATATTAGGTCAACAGGACAGGGAACATTAACACATAATATAGTACAGGTGGTCCCGAAATAATTCCTCTCGACCGGCTTATCGTTACAGAAGGTTGCATGCGTCACTTGTAAAGCGTGCGCAGCAAAAGTAAAGTTACCTGCTGCCGTCGCGAGGAGTGTCTGTCTTTTCTGCAGAAAAAAAGAAAGAAAACAGTAACCGATTTTTTTACGTAGGTGACAGTCAGAAAAAAAAAAAATACGCCCAGAGCGCGCCGTGTGCCTATGCACGTCGGCAGCGATGATAGCCCTCGACCTTTGCCGGCGCGCGAGAAACCCTCATGAATTAGTAAGGCGCGCGAACGGGACATGTGCACCGCCCTTGGTTGTTCTTGAGTTGGGGCGCCGTGGCTGGTATTGTTCTTAGGGGTGTGTTAAAACCTTGATCGGAAAGTTGCTATTGTTTCTTCTCGAGCGACGTCCTTCGCCTTGCCGCCCGGAAAGGTTCAAGGTCTCCGCGAAATGGGCAGGCCCCGGGATGACAGGACTCTTCGTCTCCCGTCGCCTTTTAAACCACGGACACTTTTCTTCTTGCAGTGATGCTGCATATGGGAGGCTACCCTGTTTCGCGCCGTCTGTGACGAAATTAGAAATACCTCTGTAGAGGGTGCTTCCCTGCAAGCATATGCATGGTGAGGGAAAGCGAACCTCGCGAAAAAGTACAAATATAAATGGAGAGAAAAAATGGAAGCTTAAACGTCGTTAGAGATGTACAGAGCTGAGAAATTGGACATAGAAAGGAATATTTCTACGATAGTTCCCAGGGCAGTGCTTTGATTTTTGAGGCTAGAGCAGGTTGCTTGCGAACTAAGAGCTTTGTGGGGAAAGTATTCACAAAATGATGGGGTATGCGTGGTCTGCGGAAAAGAAACAGAAACTATGCGGCACATAGTGTTATAATGCGAGGATATCCATACAAATCTACATGAGGGAAATATTCGGCTTCCAGAAGCCCTAGGATTTAAGGGTAGCACAGAGTAAGTTAGCTTCAAGGCTGTCGAGGTGACGAAAAGAAGATTAGAATGCTGGTGGACGAAAAGCAGAGAGGGGAATATTGCCTAGGACAGTTACCACCTGTAACAGGAAAAAAAGTATTTTGTGCCTAATAAGTTTTTTTGTACCTGCCCTAAGCAGCACTAGTATTAAACGAAGAGTATAAAACATAGGTATATTAGTCCTTTTTGGTAAGATGACACGTCATCACCCCGCTACAAAGGGGAAACCAATAGCAATCATCATCATCAACAACATTACGTGGGAGGGGGAGTGTACATGTAATAGCCCAGAAAATCATCCGTGTTGTTTGAAACCAACTGCATCCCCGTGTTTTTGAAACGCGAGACGTTTGTGTGCGCTTGTTTGTTTGTTTATTTGTTGGTTTATGTGTTTGCTTGCTGGCTTAATTGCGACTGTTGCTGAAGGAGGCATCCGCCGAGGAAGAAACTTTAATCACAAATTTTGTCTCTTCATAATAGAGGCCGCGTACAGTCCGGACGTCTGCACACCGAGTACGTCGACATCTGGGACGCGTAGGTCCCCGGCCTAAAGGTTCCGTGCCCCTATTCTACCCCAGGAATGAATCGTGCACCCTCAGGTCTTAAACCATCTCCCGAAATTGAGTGACGTCGAAAAACGGCTGGTCGCAGCACGACTGTGTAGTTGCGGTGCTACATACCCCTGTCGTCATAGTCAGTAATTTCAATGAGGATGTGTCGAGACCAGAAAGGGTGGAGTTTACGCGTTTCTTATTGGGGGTATTTGAATTGCGATGCCACACTTATCCTGCCCAGACGAACACCCAGCAGTGTCCGTGCGTCCGTTTGACATTAGAGGCTTTAGTGAACCGTTTTTGACGGTCCGCTCCGCCCCGGTAGCAAGCGGGACGCCACTGCGCATGCGTGGCGCCCTCCGGTGGCGTTACCCGCTCCGTTCGCCGGGCTCTCAGCGGACAGTCGCGGAGCAGCGAGGCGAGCGCGCTACTGCGCGTTTAGTCCGCTGAAACGTGAGCGAAGAAAACGCAAAAGGGCTTCCGAACAGGCAAAGATGTCACACATCCACGAGGTTTAGAACGGAAGCGAAAAGCGTAGATCGAAGCGCGCGAGCCTACTTCTACGCAGCACCCAGAAAGGCAGCTCTGTCTTGCCTATTCGAAAGCTGAACGGCTTCGTTTAAATTATTTAGGAACATTATACCGTGTCAGCGACGACACTACACAAAAAGGTGAAATAAGGCAAGAAACACGGTATTTGCTTTATTTGTATGACCAAAATATAACATCTTTTATTTCCTTTTCGATTAAGTTTTGGTTTACAGACATGCAAAGCGCGAACGGTGACGCGAAGTATCCTCCGTCCAGGAAGATACGGTTATCGGTTAGTTAAAAGCCTTTCTTCAACTGACGCTCCGGTTGTGCTGAGCGTCCGAGCGGCGGAGTGGACCGTCAAAAACAGCCAGCTAAAACTCTCTATTGACTTTACAGCTCCGCTTGTAATTCACAGTCTCGGGGTGGAATGACCTTGAATTTGTTTTAGTTTAGTCATTGTTTTGGGCCAAATGAACGCACGTTGAACTCGCTGTTCAGCTCGACAATTACGACGCTGAGCAGCACTGATGCCGCCCGAAACACTTGTCCTGCCGTTAGAGAGAGAAAAGGTAAAGGAAAGGCATGAATGTTAACCAGGCTGCGGCCTAGTATGCTATTCTGCACTGGGGAAAGGGGAACAATGAGGAAAAAGAGGAAAAGAGAAAAAGAAGGGGAAAGGTAGAGACATAGCGTATACAAGTGGTGTGCCCAGCAGTAGGACACTACAGGTAAACAAGTTAAGTGAGTTCATAGAGGGTAGTCTTTGCCTTCTGTGCAATTCCGTCGTTTTTAGAAAACACAGGAGTGCTTTTGTCGCCTTTTCTGTAGATGAGAGTCTAGCTTCCGTAGAGTCGAAGAGAGTTGGCCTCTTTCCGATGAAAAACGTTGACACTCCCATAGGACATGTCGTATGGTATCTGGTGTGCCGTAGACTTCGCACGCCTCACTGGCTGCCATTCCAATCAAATAGGAGTAAGCATTTGTGAATGCGACTCCAAGCCATAGACAACAAAGAATGGTTGCATCAGATCGTGGGAGGCCTAATGGAAGGGGGCGCTGAAGATGCGGGTCGAGGGCATGAATACGAGCGCTCGTGAACCCTTTGGTAGACCGTTGGGATAGCGTGATCTCCCGAGAAAGTTTGCGGAGAGTCCTAGCTGCGTCCGTCCTGGATAACGGAATGGATACGGTCTCCGTTTTTTGGTGTGCCAAGCAGGCGCCAGCGTCCGCACTTTCGTTTCCGACAATGCCGCAATGACTGGGAAGCCACTGGAAGGCAATGTCATGACCCGCTTGGGTGGCACGATCGTACAGTAGCCTTATCTCGGCCAGAAGCTGTTCATGAGATCCACGGCACAGGGCTGACTGCAGCGATTGAAGCGCGGGCTTTGAGTCGCAGAAGATCGCCCATCTTCGGCATGAAGTCTGTTCAATGGTGTGAAGGGCACAACGGATGGCGGTAAGTTCTGCAGCCCATAGAGTTTCTTACTATACATACTAGAGAGAGATCTGGCGCCAGCGTCTGTGCGGCTCATATCAAAGCAGTCTGTGTCGTCACGGACCGCCATTTTACCATGCGCTCACCTTAATTTCGTCAGTGGCTTGGATTGAAACGTTTTAGTGGCCGTATATTCGAACACAGTGCCACAAAAACGCAAAGAATAGTCTAATATTGTTTAAGTGGAAAATAAAACGGGCTCTTTTAAAGCTAATGAAAAAGGAAGTGAAGCTTATTTTTGCTGGAACGGTCATGCCTGCTATTCGGCAGACCCAGCTGGTAGTTAACAACAATGTTAATATTTTGGGGGAAACTCATTAAATACTCTTATTTTGTTAATTTTACCATTATTTGAAGTAACAAGTTGTTTTAAGACCTCGGAAATGCTTTTGACCGCCAGCTCCAGTTTAGCAAAACTTGCTGCTGAGGGAGTTGGTTCCTACATGAAGAAAAAAGAAAACGCGGCGTTAAGCAGTCGTGAACGAAGACAAGTTAGGACGGCTACAGGCACCCGTATCTGTAGTATCTTGTCTTCGTCGAAGTACGTTTGAGTTCTTTTTTTTTTTACTCAGCTACAACTTTTGCGGCGGCATATCACCCGCTCAGTCATACGTTCGTTTGACTCCGGCATGACCAACGTTAGGTATATAGGTATACGATCACGCCCTGCCTGCTCTTTCACCGAACGCGCAGTTGCCACGGCTCACGGCTATCACAGAACAGAAAGGATTTCGACTACTTCGTAGCTCGTCGACGTGTTAATGCATAGTAAACAAAGCAAATCCCCCCAAAACGCTTAAGAATCCAATTGTTATGCCAAGCACAAGCCAGAAGCTGTGGTCTTCCCATAACCCTCCACGACTACATGGATTCCCAGGTGCAGTTTCCTCTCTAGTATACATTAAGAAACTCTATGGCCCTGTCCACATTCTGAAACCACTGCTAAACGATAAAGGTGATATTCTGCACGAACACGAGGAAATAAGGTCACGTAAGCCTGAATCTTTCGGTATATTGGCGCGAACCCTGCTTCATTCATTCATTCATTCATTCATTCATTCATTCATTCATTCATGCTTATTTATGTTTTTTTTCCACTTCCCAGCACCTGGCCTCGCATAGTTATCTTATCCGGTGCTGGAAAGAGGGCATCCGTTTATTCTTCTGGCGTTTGGTCGCGCCGCGCTATCTCGTATGATAAAGAAAAAGTGTAAGCAGTTCGTCATTCACCCAGACTGCTCTTGTTTCATCCACAAGATCTAACTGGGTGTTTCTGCAGAAACGGCTGCGCTCTCAGACAAATGCATGCGGACCAAACTCCGCGTCATTCGATTCGCTGACGTTCCCACTGTGCACGCCCCTTTGTTGACCGCTTCTTAGACGTTTGTGCATTCCTTATATTGTATTGCGGTAAAGAAGTTCATTCCAATTGGGCTTAACTACTATAAAACCTTATCGTTATTAACGGTGTAGCAGTATACGCTAACCTCCTCGTCATACCGCCGTCCTCTGTGCATCCTGTGTAGCTACTGCGCTCTGCATTGTCACGTACGGCACCCGCTGTGTTAATCATGGTCAGTGGTCTAGGCCGGACTCGAGTCGAGTCTGGCCGTGCAGTGGTCCAGCCTCTTTACTCAGTGCAGGGTAGAGGGAAACCGCTTATAGAAAAGAAAAACAGCGGACGATGCGCTCGGCGTTATTTTTTCTTGCTGATCTCTCGGGCGAAGGCGGCGGCGACCCTGCGCGGCCTACCGGAATAGGATGGCCACCCACCGCTCCTAACTCTTTCTCTCCCCCTCCCCTCTCCCTTTTTCTGAATAAACGTTTTCCTCCTCCCCCTCCTCCTCGAACGGCATTCTTTCGCTCTGCGACATTGATTTGCGGGTTTCGCACCGACAGACTGAGCTGATAAGCTGAGCCCGGCGGTCAATGGCTGCGTACACCATTCTGGCCCACCGGCCTTCCCATTCCCAATAAAGTACTTTACTACTACAACCCGAATGACAATTCATTTGGAATTTACACTCGGGAATTCATGTCGCTGAATTCACATCCGCACTCGCCTGAATGCAATAAATTCGCTGAATTGACACCATAGTTCGCCCAGCGGCGATTGCTTCGCACTGTTGTGCTAACACCTCCAGGCAGCAACTTCTAATGTATGGGGCAAGTTTCTACCTGAACCTGCAGCCGGCATGGCAAGGTAATTACATGCATGGAACGAATTCGAGCAATTAGATTACGCTCTCGAAACAAATCAGTATGCAAACAATGGCGTGGGGTCGATGTTTGCCACGAGGTGATTAAGACATGCGAGCGTGAACAATCCCGCGTCCTATCCGTCCATTCCCCGCAGTTGCTGGTGGGACGCTTCTATACCCGTACAGAGGGGGGATGGGTGCTTACCCTTGCATATTTATGACAACATGCATGAATCCAAGCCGGCGGCCCCGACAGGTCACGCCCGTCGTAACGTCGCAGGCCGGTTAAGCGCGATCGATAACGCCAGCGGGATAGCTTATCCCGCCATATTAGCGTGAGCGGATTCAGGCCCAACGTTGAAGGGAGCACTAACTAGGACTGAACCAACGGCGACCAGGCGGGAAAAACGAGTACGACGTGCTTGCCGAGATGAGAATGAATGAACGAATGAACTCTGCCACCAAATGTTGGCGGAGACCAAAGTCCAGCTACTACGATGAGCCCCACATAGTGCTTCTTCCGGGAGGGTCGCGTGAGGGCTGTGTGTGTTTCGGACCTTGGGTTGGCCAACCAGTCATTCCCAGAGAAAGGGGGACGGGTGTGGAAGGTATTGGAAAGCAGCAAGACAGTGGGTATACTCTTGAAACTCGTGCAGGACATGCGGGTACCCGACGTAATGTGTGCAGCAAACGTTTCTGGCTTTTTGAGGAACTTGTGCACGAGAGTGAGGGACTGAGAGAGCGAGAGAGAGAGATTAAGCCTAATTTTAGCGACTCAAGACTCAGTCGGGACGTTATTACGCGTCTTCAGGGGGTGTTTCACGGTTCTCCGAAGGTTGCGGGCTTGGAGGGGCCTTCTCGGAAGGGGGGGAAGGGGGGGGGGGATCCAGCGGTCAAGCTTGACCACGAATAAGGAATATCAGGGGGAAAGGGTTGGAATGAATACATGTGGCCTGAGGTGTGGCGTCGGAAGATAACTGGTTCGTGTATGACGTAGGACGGGTCGCCTGACGCATGGAGCTAGGGCAGCGTGAAGGCGAAAAAAAGTGTGCCGGGGCTCTTGTGCGTCCTGGAGAAATTCTCTCGCGTCAAGGAGTGTCGGTTCGGAATAATGTGCGAGGGTTTTAGTGTGCGCGCTACAGTCCCAGTGTGTCGTGGGAGCCCGGAGGCCGTGATATCAGGCAGAGTGTTGGCACGCTCACCTTCCACAGACTCGTGCTCGGGGTTCACATCGACATGCGCAATGCATAGTTTTCGTTAAGGCGTTGAAGACAAATCGTTCCGAATGTCGTGTTAGATGTGAAGGGCATCGCGACAGAGAGACAGCCACATCGCCCCGGGATTGCGCAGTAGCGTTTATACTGGCTTACAGTAAACTTTTGCTTGGTTCGATTCCTGGCTGCGGTGGCCGCTTTTCTGATGGAGGCAAAAAGCAAAAACGCCCGTGTGTACGAGATTTCGGCGCACGTTCAAGATCCCCAGGTGGTAAAAATGAATCCGGAGCCCTCCACTACGGCGCGCCTCACCGCCTGCGTTGCGTCGATGCGTTAAACCCTACAATCAATCAATCAGTAAAATTTTGCTTCCTTTTTTTTCAAGCATTTCATGGTTTACTTCTGCCCCTGAAACCGCCTATCGCCGAAAAGGTTGGAGATGAAAGATCAAGTAACAAAGGGCGGGCTGGACACTTACTGTTCGCAGAAAATGCGGAACACTGAAGCCCGACAGGCTGGGGCAATAACATCTTCGACTGTGAAAACGAACTCAATAATTATAACAATAATGATCCAACATCGTAGAATTTGACTAAAAGCCATCCATCACACGCAGTACACCTCAGACCACACAACTAAAATCAGAAGCGAATCAGTCAAGAGCCTATATGAAGGCCGACAGCGCGAAGTTTATTACGGGCGAGAACTGTCAGCATGGAGGACTTTTTCGGCCCCTGGAACAGCGAAGACAGGGCGGTGCGGGGTTTTAAAGCTCTTGCGCGTTTCCTCAAAGACTCTGGACTCGACTCCAGCCTGTGACTGTCTGTGACTTTTTTTTTATGTGTGTTCATGTGTCTGTCTGGTGGAGTTTCTTTCGTGTTTTTTTTTCTATTTCTTATTTGTATTATTCATGTAAGCGTTTAACCCTCATCACAAGTTCACCAACCATCTGAAGTAGCAAGCCCAGCATTATGCAGGGCTGACCTCTTCGGTCTCATTAAAGAATTTTCTCTCTCTCTCCCAGGGCTGTAACCAGGGGGTGGTTAGGGCGTTTCCCCCTCTCCCCCCGAAATATTTTATGGCTTCAACACTTTATAACTTTATTATATGTCACCGATGCCCATGATATGCGAAAATAAGCCAATATAAATTTTCAACAAGGCCGCCGTTGTGCCCGCAACCCCCCCTCCCCCCCCCCCCTCCCCCCAGAAAAAAAAAATTCTGGTTACGGCCCTGTGAAAGCCAAAGATAACCACAAGACCGACAAAATTGGCTGACGATGCGACGGCCTTGTGCAGTTTGGGTTACCCGTGGAGTCCGGCGCCAACAGAACTCCGAACGATGTGTACACGGATGAATTGCGGGGGGGGGGGGGGGGGGGGGATGTAGATGCACATGGTTGCAGTAGTTTACCTCAGCCGAAATTTATCTGTGCGCATGCAACATGATTTCTCTAGATAAAAGTCTGGGCGATTCTCCAAATTCAGGAAGCTAAATGAACTGCCATTCAAGAAAGACATAGAACATTTCTTTATGCCCATACGTGATTTCAACGTTTATACATGGTGGAGAGAAAACGAGTTCTCCTATTACCCTGCCGCTATACTACACTATACTTGATATGCGATTCCTTTTATCATGCTTGCCTTGCTGGTGTGTGTATAAGATGGCCCGAACCCCTTCTAGCTGTTCGAGTGGTTCAAACACCTTTTCTCCTAGCTGGTCTATCCTGCAATTTCGTTGAAAAAAGAAACCCGGTTCCATTTTTGGTATTCACAAACGAATACACTTTGAGTTGGTGTACTACGGGTACCCTCAACATTCCAACATGCCTCACTGGAAGTACAATCAACCATGTAATGGCTATAAATTTTGGATGCTACTTCTCGACGCACTTAAAAATCAGTGGCGACTGTGTGCTGGTTGTGGTTTCGAATAAAGAAATCACCAGCGTAATGCTTTCGCAGAGTACAGAGGGTAACACGACGGACACTCCGTAGTAAAAAGCAAAAAGAAACCAGAGGGAGCGTACGATTCACGTGGAAATAGGACTGCGCCAACCATATTCTTTCCCCAAGACCTCGTCCGCACTTTCATCCATTAAACTTATTTAAATCCATATATGAAGTTTAGAAATATTATCATGGTGAGACAGTGTTTGTGTGTGTGTGTGTGTGTGGGGGGGGGGGGGGGATAGTTCAGTACACAAGGGCTTTTCTGCTCCTTCGTGTCTTTTCGTACGCCTTGATTAAAACGCACCCTTCGCGACCGTTCTCCTAAAGCGTATACCAAGTGTTTGCGTCAGGTTATTAGTTGTAGATTGCGGAAAGCCAACTAGCTGATGCAACCGACTGGATGGCTCGGTAATAAAGCAAGCTTCCGCTGGGTCGAGACACTCGTTTTTTTTTTTTTTTTTTTTTTTCAATCTACCGGTCATGGACAAAAAGTATCATAGGAGTAGGTGTACAAAGGGTACAACGTATTCGGCGGTCCACGCTTATAAGCTCGGGAGGGACTGGTAATCGCGGTTGCCCACTGCATTTCGTCTCAATCGCACACGTTCCCTTTCAACAACCGTTTTCCCCCTATCCGGCGCAGTTGCATGCGAGCGAAACGCCAACTTTCGTTCGAGCCACGAGGCCGAAGCGCAAACAGGGGAAAGTCTGTGCAAACTCGAACTCGGTTTCCCCAGCTGCGTGCACGGGCTGCGCCGCCAAGTTGCAAGCCCTGCTGCTTCGCTAGTTTTAGAGCAACAAATAAGCGTTCGGCGGGCTCACCTGATTCAGCTGCGCCCGCTCCGTGACGTCCGCAGCCATCGCATCGTCCGCCTGCGGAACGCCACAACAACCCGCGCCAGCCGCTGCTGTCCGCTGACAGAGTGAAAAGTGCTCACGTGACTCCTGTGACGGCATGCCGTCGTATCCGATTGCAGCGAGATTGTACAGAGCCGTCCCACTCCCACAACGACGTTTGGCTGCTGCCCCCGCGACGCGAGATAAACGACACCGTCTCCAACGCTGTACCGAACGCGGGACTTCGCGAAGACTTCGCGGACGCGTAGTTGCTAGAAACTCGACGAGAACACAATGCTTATTGAATGGACGATAACGAAAAGCGTCGTCGACAAAGCGGTGACGTTCGCGGTGGTCTGACGAGCAATTTATGCGGGGGAGGCAGCTGGTGTAGTTTTTTTTTTTAAACTACAGTGGTGTCGTTATGCTCTTATGGTTTAAGTTAGACGATATGGATGTTCAGGACTGTTCGAAGCGGTAAATTCAGGATCCAACTGCCCTATTTGTGAGAACCTAGTTTTCTGGCGTATTTTGCTTCGCATGGAGGTTCTCACTTTGCGAAAATAAAAAAAGTAGGTTATAAAAAAGACTCGTTGATAGATATGTATAAAATGAAAGTCTTTTGTTCTGCGCATTACGTCACGCGGGCAGTTCTCCGACAACAGCTGTGCATTTTCCGGTCGTCAGAATTTAATGCAGAAAAAGAAACTATAAAAAACGAATCGGCCATGTTTGGTCTGAACTGGGACAACATCCTTCACATGTGTACGTAACGCCATCGCACACGGAGCCATACGCACGCACTCAAGCACTCCCGTGCAGGCTTTCCTATTAAAAGAGTAAATGAATACCGTGTCATGAAGAATGAATGCGAAGGCAGTGAACATGTGTAAAATCCTAATCACACTTTTCCGCATCTCAGAAAGGGCTTCTCCTCGAATGAAAAGAAAAAGAATTATGACGGAAGTTATAAGCACATGAGAAAAACAAAACGATATTTAACACTATCTCGAGCGAGTTTCTAAGGTTTCTGTTCTGCACGGAGTAATCTTGCAGAACACAATGTCGGCTGATAGGTTTCTTCTGGCCGCGTAACTCACCAATGAACATACAATTCGTGCCCCCCTCCCCCCTCTATTCCCCATGTTCACAAAGTGCTTGCGGGGTTCTAAAAAATGTTTCAGGGATTGAGTGATTGCGCCGACGTTAATAGCACCAGAATGTAAACTGGGTTCGCTCGTTATACAAACTGTGATTTCACGGTTACAGCTCACCCCTCTTCTCCAGTATTTTGTTATTAATTCATCCGAATTATTACATAAAACTTAAGGCCGTTCCACTCAATGTGAAAGCTGTCGGAAGTGCAGAGCAGTGATTCGCCATAATGGGCTGTAGCGCCGTTATCCGCTCTCTCCTACCACCCAATGCAATTCGAATTTCCCGCCTTCGCAGTTACCGCGCGCCCCCTGACTGAAACTGCGTCAGCGGGAGTTCTGTTCTTTTTGTGCTTGCTTTTCGTCCCGCACGTGCCAGCGCGTTGCACTACCACTTTTTTTCGCTTACTATCGTAAAAGCAACCCAACGAGCGTTCCTAACTAAATGAACGCGGGCGTTGCCGCTTAATTACGTATATTTTGCCTCAAATGTACCTGCAGTTTCCTTTGCACTAAACAACGGGGCGATGTATGACAAGCGCCAGCGATTCACGAGTCTCGAACACTTATGACTGTATAAGCCGCTTGGCATTCGAAGCCTCTGTGTTACGCCGCGACAATAAAACGCCGTGTGGCTCTACTTGGGTCCAGCGAGCGAGCTACGATGACAAGGCGGGCCCCTAAAGTGCTCTGCACTTAAAATAACGCTCGGAGAAAGCACAGCGACTAGTTTTTCTCGCCGCTTGCACGCCGGTACACATGTGCTACGTATCCCCTTGCGCAACCACACCACTGAAAGCTTCTGTAATAAGCTATAGCGCAGTTGGCATGGAGGATGAACGTATACGCGCCACTGACGCGGAGAGCTGAATGTATTGCTGCGTCTATATGGAGCACCAGTGCGTATGCCGCGAGAGTAGCGGCTGAACATTCCAATTACCTCACGACCGATCGTGGATGAACTTTTGTGCCTGACGCAATGGGAACATTTCAGTGTGCATATACAGTAAAAACTCATTAATTCGAACCGCAAGGGTACGCCATCTCAGTTCTAATTGAAAGCTTGAAATAATTAAGTTCAAGAACAGCAACAGTGCACTGCAAATGGAAAGCAATAAGTAGAAAGACATGTCAACAGTTTGATGCTTGAAAAAACCGGTGATGGTGGCCTGCCTCTTGTCCCTAAAGGCGACAACCAGCCCTTTTTGCTTTAACGGACGGATGCATCGGAAAGCCTC
The DNA here is from genome assembly GCF_048455015.1 of Haemaphysalis longicornis. Classification (NCBI taxonomy): domain Eukaryota; kingdom Metazoa; phylum Arthropoda; class Arachnida; order Ixodida; family Ixodidae; genus Haemaphysalis; species Haemaphysalis longicornis. The sequence goes on along the minus strand of NW_027526335.1, from coordinate 47,187,781 downwards.
ATCTTCGCCTTCTTCAAAACTAGTTCCCTCTATTAAAAACTGAAAAGACGGGCGGCATTCCATTCGACCATGACTCCTGAGCGGACGGCCGCACTACGCTTCGCCCACGTCCTCCTCGTCTCCATTGGCAGCGACAGGGTCTGCGCATCTGACCTGAGATATGATTCCCTTAGGCTTCCTGTATATAGCTGTCTATACTGTATATAGCTCCCCCAGGGGAGCGCGATATGTGCAGCAACTCTAGATGCCCTCCTCTGTCAGCGCTCCATACACACCACTGCGTATTTGTTAACGTAGTTCGCGTGTTCCAAAATGTCCGCCATGCCGTATTTACATTTGTTTAATCCTAATTTCCCTTCTGCCCGTGTGTACGAGATTTCGGCGCACGATAAAGATCCCCAGGTGGTCAAAATTAATCCGGAGCCCTCCACTACGGCGCGCCTCATCGCGGCGCGTTAAACCCCAGAATCAATCAATCAAATCAATTTCCCTTCTGCCTTCTACGCAACCTTGTGTGTATACACAGGGGGCATTTCTTTGGCCGTGTGCAAGGCGCGTGATATTGGGGAAATAGTGTCTATTCACTCACTCACTCACTCACTCACTCACTCACTCACTCACTCACTCACTCACTCACTCACTCACTCACTCACTCACTCACTCACTCACTCACTCACTCACTCACTCACTCACTCACTCACTCACTCACTCACTCACTCACTCGAATTATCCGTGACGGAACCTACTCGCTTTCGAATTAACGGGCTTCTTTGTACCTATACTTTATAGGGACTTGGCCGGACAAAGTCGCGCAGTTAGAATTATCCATAAATTCGAATTATATTGAAGTTTGAATTAACGAGCTTTAATTGTATAAATTTTTAACAAAAAGCCTCGTGTTTACAGGAAGCATGCTTCATACGTTTCTAAATCAGTACACCAACTATGATACCGCTGCTGCAGCGACATTAGGGACAGTATACGTAGGGAGAACAATCCATTGGTATACGCTCTGCACGATTTCGCAGAAAACCGAAGTGGGTAGAACAAGAACTGATGAACGGAAGGACACTTTAAACACGAACCACCCCAGGTAATGAAGGAATCCTGCGCTAAAAAGCTATCTGGTATCGGTATCATCCTGAGCTGACCAGAAACCAGAGACGGACAAACGACCGCACGAGCATTGACTGCGCACATCATACAATTCAATCAGCTTTGCTTGAGTTTCTTTGACCTTGTGGCTCGTGCACGTGTGACGTTTAGGTAATTAATGTCCTATTTTTAAGCCATTGACCTAAAGTTTTCTAGCAATTCGAGAAAAAAACCAAGACAGCTAGTTTTCTAGGGAATAGTTAATCAAAAACGCCTCTTCCGGTAGGGCATTGCAGGCAAGACCAAAATGACGTCAGGGTGGCCCCAAGGACCGAAGTTTCACTATGATGACATGGCTGTAAATCCAAAAATACTTGTACCAAAAGCGTTATTTTTGTAAGCGGGCTAAGTGCTTCCCAAAATTTAAGAAAACAAGCAAAATTTCAGTTGCCTGATGACCCAATTAGATGTCATGCTGCAAATCGCCAATTACGTGCATCACAGGCTCAATTTCTTGTCCACATACTGAAGAAATCACGCAAAAAAATCTTTTCGATAGAAAGAAAAAGTTCAGGGATGAAAGGGTTAACATTAGCTGAACACATAGCGCTCACATCAACAGGCCTCAACCCCGACTACATCGCAACCTTAAGCAAGCACATAAACCACTTGTCCATGCTAATCTTAAAATTAAAACTTTCTTCAAGGACGTAGTGCACTTTTGGGCGGGTGAAATGGACTCGTTACCTTACTCAGCGGTAGCTATAGGAGCTATTAATTGTGACTCGCTAATTATATTACCGGAAAATTTTGAGGATATGTATTGCTGGGAGTATTCCTATTGCGGGCCACGTGAATCCTACCCTACCTGTTAACTTTCATAATTTAAAATAAGCAATAAGTCTGCCGGCACGCACGCAACATCGGTCTTTAAGCTCTCCCGATAAAACACGAGTTACAGTCGTTTTCTGTAACCATAACCCTCTCCTAGCAGCCCATGTTTTGACAGCAGACGGGAACGCGGAGTTGTTTATAACCCCACAGGGCAGTAACGAATTATGACCAGTAAATGAAACCCAAGGTTATGGTCGTATTCGCGATGAATTGCACTGTTTTTCTTTTTTTTTTCTTCAATGTAGCTACATTGAATTGAGGGCTACAAAGCACTCGCAAAAAAGTTGTCGTTGCCGCAAAACGTATTCTGTCTACGGTCGTCTTAGATGATTGAGCCATTGGAGCTTATTACAATACTGATTTGCTGTAAAATGCTCCCGTGTCGAAATTTAGGCGAACGTTATATATCCCAGATGACCTACTTAATTCACAGCCATCAACCATAAGGCGGGCGTGCTCCGTAGCCCCCAAAAAAGCTTCGACGCGTGAAACCCCAGAGTTTGAATTGAAATTCCTTTCATTATAGAGCCATACCACTCAGTAGGATACGAATAATTCCTTTTGCTATTTATGATATTGTCAATGAACGCATCCGTACATCACGCTGGTATTATACGCTGTAGATTACGGAGATGGTTGTAGCGTGAATTTAAAGAAAACCAAGCCCGGTAGGGAAGGGTTACGTACACCCAGAAAAAAATACAAACCAGCTATACTATGTGTTTTAGGATGTAACATGTGGAATTTGCAGTAACACCGCGGAAACGTAACAAGAATTCCTGTCGTATACGAAAAAAAAAAAAACTTTGTTGACTTAGGAGGCTAACCACGCCCTTCTACCCCTTCCCTTTGGCTCATTAAACGTTTTTCCCCAACCACCACTGTGACAACAGAAGCCGTGTTGTTACGACAAAGCCATCTGTTGTTACGACACACATTTATGTCGTAACGACAAAATCAATTTTCTCAGCGACAAACATTCTTATAATGTTTGTTTTATATTTTTATGTCACGACAGCCATTATGCTGCCGTGACATAGCCAGGTGCCAGAATAACGACAGAAAATTACGACAAGACGATAGTACGACACACAAAATACGACAAACTACAGGAATTTTCTTGTCGCCACATTCGACTGGGTGTGCCCTTAGAAGCTACGGTGCTTACATTCAGCGAGTATATATGATCACTAGTTAGCCCTTTCCTGGATGAATTTTAATTCAGTTTAATTAAGTGGTGTTTCTTTCATCCGTCGCCCCCGCTTTTGTACTTCCGCATGCACAGTCACCTCAGATGTAATGGGGGACATTCGGTCAGAAAACGGAGGAATTGATCTTACCGTCAGGACGGTCTATGTGCGTCATGCTGTGGCTATTTTAAAGATTCGATAGATCAGTGCTACAGCCTATTTCTTCGTTCGCAAATCAAGTCACCGTGTTTAGAATTTCGAACGTCAGAAGCGTTGTAGTGCGCTTCGATATAGTTTAAACGTTGGAAATATTTTTTTTTGTGCATCTTTACACGACACTGTCGTAGAAACCACGTCCCTGAATACGCAGAACGGCAACTGCAGCTATACAGGACACATCAAGCAGCTCAAAAATAAGGGTCATTTTGCTATTCAATACATATCGCTCACGTCCGGTTGTTGCCGCTCTGTCTGCGAGACACACAATGCTCAGTCGTTCTATAGCTCCCGGAATAGCGCCTGCCAATGCGACGTGTTTTTTGCCTCGCTCTTTTGCAACAAGAAAAAAAAAGGGGGGAGGGACTGCGTTAAAAAGCGGCGGGGTTTTTTTGTCGCGTGAAGCAAACACACTGCAGGCGGTGTCGGAAACTTAATACAGCCCAAACAAAACGCCGCTTTGCTCACAAAACAACAAAACAAAATAGTTGGGTCAAAAAGGGGTACGAGAAGGAGTTAGCGGGTCGATATTTAGCGGCCTTAGCAAACTGATTTTGTGTACTGGCAATGTGACATCTAGGAAACAGAATTACGAAAATTGAAAACCACTAAATCCGACTGCTTACTCGCTTCGGGGAAGACAAAAAATCAAATCTCCTTTCTTAAGGGAAAGATGGTTAAAACGGGAATTAAGCTCTCTCATACGCAGGCTGCAGTCCAAGTCAAAGGCAAAGTCCAAAATCTACTCTCCCAAAGTCCATAATCCAAACTGCTAAATTCCAGAGCCAAAGTCCACTTCAACTCAGCCAAAGTCCAACCCTGCTTAGGGAATGTATTTCACCATCATCATAGCTTTCTTGCAGTGTTTTTAATGTTGGCTTTCCTGCAGTGCTTTTTGATCGGACGCATGACGCCATTAGCGAGGCATAGAAAACTTCGCTTTAAAAAATTCATGAGCCATTGCACTCTGTGAAGGTGGATGGCCAGCGAAGCTGGAGTCCGGAGTACTACACGCGGCCTCCCCAGTACGGCGGCGGAAGAGAAGCGTAGTTCAATATGGAGAACGGCAACTTCTCGTGACGACGGGAAGGTCACCTAGGGAGCCGGAGGAAACCAGACTTTTTCTTACGTCCTGCTTAGGAAAACTTCTCGAGCCCATAATACACAACCGAATGACGAGACACCTTGAAGAATAAGACGTCCTCCCACCAAACCTCATAGGGTTCCGTGCAGAACTATCAACCCAAGACGCACACATAAAAATTCACCTCGACGGTTCTCTCTCTCTTTTCTCTCTCTCTCTCTCTCTTTCACTCTCAAGCGCTTGAAATGCCGACAAAGAGCAGGCGGTGCGAACGTAAAAACGGATGACACGGTACGCACAGCGGTATATCTCTGAGAAACCAGTATTATTTACCTGACGATATACTGACCTTGAAAATGGTGTCTATTGATACTAATCTGCTCAAAGTTCATATCCAAGCGATGAGGCGTACAAGCTTTTGATAGAAGCAAACGGGTCTGCGTCAAATTCGGGACCTGAGTTTTCGCCCACCCACAACAAAAATGCACGGAGCCCTATTAATAAAAAAACCTCGCTGTAAAGCGGTATTCGATTTTAGAGACAGTGTCCCGCAATGACATTTTGTTTTGCAATGACAGCAAGCGCTACGCTTGGGGTGGGCACCACTGAAAGGCGAGGATAGTGATGACGATGATGAATAAACTTTATTTGAGTCGAAGTCCTGGTGCTAGGGCACCCGACGGTGGGAGGCTTACTTAGTCCGGCATGCCTCGGACCGTGCTGGCCATCCGTGCGCTCTCCACCAATCGTCGCTGATCTGAGAGGTTGGAGCTGGTCAGCAGCTCCACCCAGTGCTCAAACGTAGGGTTGGGATGAGGGGTGAGGGTAGGGGATTGGTGGAACTTTCATACCTGGCACTCCTATACCATATACCATGCGAGGATAAATAAAAAAAAATCACTTGGTCTTTTGGACATTAATGCAGATTACGTCAATACGTGTAGTGGGTATGACAGCAGAATAGAGTCGTGGAGGACGTTCTTCATATTCTTGAAGAGCCAGAGGCTTCGGTAGTGTTTTTAAGGTAGGAGGGGGAGGGGGATCAACCAATCGATGATCATTGATGATGATTTTGTAGCTCTAGAATGGAATGGAATGGATGACTTTATTACAGGAGGAGGCCAATAGGCCCTGGTGTGGGGCACGGGGAAAAGGGGAGGGGAAGATTGTTCATATAAAGTCTGCACTGCACTGTGAGCGTTCACTTAGCACGATATGCACAGGTGAAGTTGTGACGAGGGCACTCTACTACGACCATGATTGGGGTATCCAAAAGGAGCCGTTCTAGAAACTAGAGCGCAACTTTTCCCGTCATAGGGAGTGCATAGATTTTTTTGTTTTTTGTTTTCAGAGAGGTCTCCCCTGGCTTTTAGAACTGAATCTTGAACCAATCACCAATTATTTCTGGTCATAGCTCTTTTACCGACTTCAAACACGCTTCGTATTGTAATAATTATAGTTATTGTTTGGTTAGGGAAGAGCAATCGTACTCTCTGCATGAAACTCGAACTACACTGCACGCCTTCATGCGCGATACAATTAAGAGAAGGGAACCATTTACTCGTCCCTAAAAAACAGCAAAACTCTAGTAATAGTAATGCGTCTGTAAAAAGTCACAAGAAAACAAATGAGGCGAATCGGGAATCAAGTAACGATTAACCTTGGCAGACAGGTCGGACGTTCTCGCTAAATGACTCGGCCGTATTGAGCCAATCTCTTTGGACCGTTCCACACAGCCTTTTGTTTGTAGCCCTGATTTCTCTAATCGTGCCAAGACCAGGGGCGGGCTGAGCCGCTTCATTTTGGAAACCGCCCCCCCCCCCCCCCCCCCCCCCTGTGACCTCCCCCCCCCTTACTCCGCCTCCAGAGCCCCTGCAAGGAGCTTATTCCCGGGTGCAGTGCAATTCTAGGCCGAATCAAAGAAAAGTTGCATA
>NW_027526335.1:47044936-47181268 GCF_048455015.1 Haemaphysalis longicornis | reverse complement strand
TAAAGCTACGATTCCCATTTGAGCCTCACTCTTCGGCTAAGGAAGGAAGGATGTAAAAAAGGAAGGCAGGAAAGTTAACCTGGCTAGAGCCTAGCTAGAGCCTGGCTAGAGCTTAGTGGGAATAGGAAATAGGCAAAAAAGAGAAAGAAGAGAATGAAGAAAAGTTTTAGCAGACAGGTATGTCCAGCGCTGAAGAACTAAACGTTCAAGTTCGGTGATTGCCACTGAAGGCTTTCAGTCTAAATTCTGGTGTTTAAGTTCGCCGCCCTTAGAAAGCGTAAGAGTTCCTTAGTCGCATTCTGAGCGGATGACAGAGAACGCCAGTGACACAGAATCGCCTCCTCCGAAAATGGCCGCCGAGAGTCCAGGTTCTCCAGTGCTGACGACAGCTTATTTCTTTCAGGCGAGTAGCGTGGGCACTCGCATAAAACGTGGCGTATCGTCTCCGGCGTGCCGCATGTTTCGCTCTCCTCCCTTACTGCCATTCCTATTAAGTATGAGTAAGCATTTGTGAATGCCACCCCCAGCTAGAGACGGCAAAGAAGAGTTGCGTCAGACCGTGGGAGGCTGAGTGGAAGGGGACGTGGCAGGTGCGGAGCAAGGGCAACAATGCGTGCACATGTGAATTCTTCTGTAGACCATCGAGCGATTGTTTTTTTCCCGGGCAAGTATGCGGAGGGCTCTAGCTGCGTCAGTGCTAGACAATGGAATGTGTGTACTCGTCGTTGTTTGATGTGCCAACCAGGCGGCAACATCCGCACTTTCCTTGCCGACAATGCCTCAGTGACTGGGAAGCCACTGCAGGGTGACATCATGACCCGCCTGGGCAGCCCTGTCAGTAGCTGTTCCCCGGCGCTGTTGTTATACCACGAATGGGACTGTCCAACAAATTCAAGATAACCAATCCTACAACCCCTAGGGACAAAGAACTAACGGCCATCCGTAGCGCTCTTCCTACTATCGAACAAAGTTCATGCCGGAGATAGGCTATCTTCTGTGATTCGAAGCCTGCACTTCAGTCACTCCGGTCAGCCCTGTGCCGGGGACCTCACGAACGGCTACTTCGGCTAAAGTCATGCGATAAGAAGCAGCTAAGATGACTCAACGGTTTAACGTGCGGTTTGGTTGCCATTCCTGCGGGTAACCGAGCTCTGATCAAAGCTTGGCCAGTACCCGCATTCGCCGCGCAACTGGGTAAAATGCCCGTAGTCGGCATACCGTCAAGTTCACTTTCCACAAAGGAACTGGTTTTCCTAGATGCAGGGTCATGAAGGGGCAACCAGACGAACGCAGGACGTTGCTGAGCGCAGTAACTGCAACGTTTTTGTGTTATCATGCATTTCATGTTCGGTGTTTTATATGATTGTTTTTATCAAATTTTCCCATTTCTCTGGCTGTTTATAATGTGGGTATTTATGCTGCGTCCGGAATAATACACTTGACGTTGCGAGCCAGCGTCGTGTTTGTGTCCTCGTGTCCCCCCCCCCCCCCCCTCTTCCTCCCTGTGTATGCGTACCAGGGCCTAAAGTATGAACTGCGATATGGTGAAATTCGACAGCAAATTCTAAAGCGAAGCGGTATTCCGCTACCGGTCATGGCTCAGTCATGTCTGCCGTCCGCTCATTAAAACGTTTTGCGGCGAAGCCAACTTTCCTGCAAATGCTCTCAAGCTATCAATCTAGGGTGATAACTAATATAATGAGGTAATTATGTATAACTATCAGTCGCAGTTTTAATAGAAAAAACATGCAGCCGCCGCTTCTTCGTTATTCCAACCGCATCACAACGCAACCGTAAAACGGACATCCCGGTGTTTGGAAAAAATCATACGCCGATCGACCGCTACGACAACTTTATTATTCATCCTAGCGTCATTTACTTGGCATAATTAGTAGTTACTAAACCATGGAGTTGTAAACTATCACGCACCTCCGTCCGCTATAATTCCATGGGCTACTGCGGGAGGAGCGTGATTACAGAAAACGGCTTCAACTTGTGTTTTGCAGGAACTATCTTGAAATAAGGTAAATGACGTTGGACTGCTCAGTCTACAACATAACCGTGGGAAGTTTGTCGAAGTGGGTATCACGGATAACTAATGCCAGGCTCACACTGTTGCCGCAACTGTCGTAATAGCTTTGAAGAACGACGTCGCTTCACGTCTCGGCCAACCGAACTGAGTGACACGCCCTTCTTTTACGTCCATAGCTCATAAGCCTGTGTTCAGACTAGCGACGTAAAAGCCATATCGTGATCTATGGAAGTAAAAAAACGGCGTGTCACGCAGTTCGGTTGGCTGAGACGTGAAATGACGTCGTTCTTTAAAGTTATTACGACCGTTGCGGCAACAGTCTGAACCCGGCCTAACAGTCGCAGCTTTAATACATATAACAAACAGCAGCCGCTCTTACGCCATTCTAGCAGCCTGCTAGAATAAGCTGTAGTTCTTCCAAGCTCCTTTAAGTTTACTCAGAAGTACGCTAAATGATATGTTCTGAATAATTGTGTTACGTTTATCCCGATCAATCGTGATTTGCGTATAGCTAACTCGTTAGGCTGCGCTGTTCAACCACGTCCCTGCCGTCAGTTGGGGCAATTTCTTTCCTTTATTTTTTGTGCCCAGCTTACGTATCTGTCGGAGGCTGCGAATGGAACTGTCCCAATGGAACAACGGGTACTCCAGCCCATTTCGCCTTGACACCATTCCACGCTCCTGTACACTGTCATGTAGCGCCGGTTGCACCTGACGAACGTGTGCACCTGTGCGAAATGTGGAATTTAGAGCACGCCTCGCACTTTTAAATTTATTGAAGAGTACTTCCCGATGAAAATGCATTGGCTTATTATAAAATTGTAACGCAAACCGATAACTGGGAGTGAACTCCACAGCTGCAATTAAATTGATTGATTGATGCACATCGTGATTTGATTACGTCATAGAGGGGTCCAGCTCGAGACGTTTAGAGCCGTGAACCTTTTCTCTAAACCAAAACGACCAATCCCGCCTTCTTTGGAGCCTTCCGGTCGCGTATTTCCAAGCCCTTCGCTGGGGAGCGCCCCCCACGTGACACGTGTGATGTCACTTCGCGCGATGCAGAACGTTAATTAAACGTGTCCATAGGCTGCGCCCCGAACCTAAATCGGCCTAAAAAATACCAAATCATCATTAATAAGGAAAACAAAGCGTAGGATTAATCTTAGAAAACTTTTTTGCAATAAAGAAATAAAAAATGCTTAGGCCAGCTGGTGCTCGAACACAGGCCACTGTGCCAGTACACAGAATTATACTTCGCGGCCCGAATAGCAGGTTGCGTTTAGAAGTTGCACAATATAATAGGGCGCGAGGTCGCATCCAAGATGTCACGTAGGGGCGCTGTACAGCGAAGAATTCGTAAACACGCCCCCCCCCCCCCCCCCCTCGGTCTCACTGCTGGAACTCCACCAGACCTTCAAGATGACCGAGGCCCTTCCCCCACTTCTACAGTCTTCCTGCCCAAACAAAATCTCTCTCTCTCTCTCTCTCTCTCTCTCTCTATATATATATATATATATATATATATATATATATATATATATATATATATATATATATATATATATATATATATATATATATATATATATATATATATATATATATATATATATATATATATATATATATATATATATCACCTCTCTCTCTCTGTCTCTCATGCAGCGGCAATGACCATTCCCAACTTTGCGCACACGTGCCGAATCACTTCTTTGAATGGGGTCGACCTCAGCACGAACAAGCCCATTCAACATCTCACAGCCGCGTAACATGGCGTAGTTAATTGTCATTTTAAAGCGCAATCATCTGAATTATCTCAAAATTATTTCTGTATCTACTTAGGCCAAGTAGTGACTCCGGATGCCAACCATGAAGCAGAGATAATTATAAGGATCAGAATGGGGTGGAGTGCATTAGGCAGGCATTCTCAGATAATGAATGGTAGCCTACCATCGTCCCTGAAGAAGAAAGTGTATGACAGCTGCATCTTACTGGTACTCACCTTTCGAAACGGCACCAAAACATGCAGGGGCCCAAAGCTGACACCTGAAGTTTGGAATATGACGTTTGGAAGATACCGTTACAAGACTCCCTACGCCTCCTTACGCTTTTTTTCGCACCGGGGGCGCTAAAAAGGAGCTGAGTTGCTTGGATTCGAAGCCCATTCAAGCTAAAATGTCAATTACGTCTTATATGTTCGCTTTGGTAAAGTGGAGAAAGACGCTTAAAATCGAGAAAACGTGGCATTCGGAAACGAAATCCACTCAGCTGAGAGTTTCTTCGCTAAGATACATCGTACGCACTGCATTTGAACAATGAGGCAAATAAAAACAATGCACAGAACAAGCGCTACATGACAGGGGCAGCGACCGCAATGACCCGATAAGCTCACCCCTTCCCCCTCGGATATCACCTAAACCGGTGCATGGAAGCTGTCTAAGTCAATTGTTTACTCAGCGCCCTGTTTGTACAATGTAGTATTTTTCCTTTCAAAAGGCAGTGTAATCTGGTACACCACATTTATCTCCCAGTCAGCGAACTGCGTTGGATGTTTCTTCAAACAGGCAGTTGTCTTTTCTGCGCCATTTAACATGTGGGCACATAGGGCTCAATTTGCCTGGAGCAGAAAGCGCTATGAAAACTCTTCCATTTCCTTCCATCTTCTTAAAGGTGGTCGAAAAGATGGTCGACGTACCGCCACACACATGAGCCCAGCGCACCAGTTCAAGTGGTATCACCACTTAAGCATTTATCCAGCTGTTATCGTCACTGCCATATTTTGGAAAACCACGTATTTTACAGCACTTCAAACAGCAACCTTGAATAGAGCTATTCGAAGCACCGTGCGCTTATAATAAAGGTGATAAGTTTGTAAGCACCCCTAGCCTTTCATTGTTGAAAAATCAAAGCCAGCTTTTACAACGATGCAACCCTGATGTCGCAGCAGACCTGTGTTCGTCTCATGCTAAACTCGACGAGCGCCGCGCCGCGGTGGCTCAGTGGCAAAGGCGCTGCGCTGGTGAGCACGAGGTCGCGGTTCGATTCCCGACCACGACGGACGCTGTTCTGATGGAGGCGAAAAGCAAAAACGCCTGGGTGTACGAGATTTCGGAGCACGTCAAAGATCCCCAGGTGGCCAAAATTAATCCGGAGCCTTCCACTACGGCGTGCCTCATCACCTGCGTTGCGTCGGCGCGTTAAACCCTACAATCAATCAAACTCTACGAACCATTTACCCTGTGTTTGTTCGTCAGCAGAAGACCAAATCAAACGCAAAGTAAACTATACTAGAGTGGGAAGACGGGATAGTTGGTTCAAACTCATGGCAAAAAACGGTGCAAAGAAACACCGCGCCCGTGTTTGTCACTTTCTCGCCTTCAGTTCAGTTTCAATGCGCTGTTTTTTGTCATGCGCAAAGTAAACTATATAAGAGCTTTATTCGTACAGTGGTCACTACAGTCTCCGTATACTTCGTCGAGCTCTCCCTCGCTGTTGAAGACCGGCGCTACTTCTTGTTCTTCTGGGTAATTGCATTCTTGCCTGGCAGCGCGGCGCCCTTCCTGATAAGACGCCTCTTCGGGCGTCCGGATCTTCTTTGGGCGCCCCGTCCTCCATGTGCACGGCACAGAGTTAGAGAGAGTTCTGCCGCTTCCACCGCGGCGGTTCCAAGTTTTATGAGCGCAGGGCCCTTGCAACGCCGAGCGAGTGACGTCAGGAGCAGACGACAGTCGTTTTCTAGCCAATCCTCCGCGAAGGTGTACTTTTATTTTTGCGATACCCTCACGTGGCGCAAGCCCACGCGCAATCCTGGATACGTATCTGAGACTAGGCACCTGCGCAGTTATTACTGCAAAGCAGTATATGTCTAACCCCCCCCCCCCCCCTTTTAGTTTTCATTCCGGTGTCATCGAGTTATTCGGCGCCGCTCCAGGGATCCTCCTCACCACCGTTGACACCTCTTTCACAACTGTTTTCCCCCTCGCCTCCACCGATACCCCTTTGTACAAGTTGCGCAGTCGGCAGCTAACGGCGGTAGTGCGGTTATCAGATGATTGCGAGAAATAAACAGAAGCACGGATGGGCGTAAAAAACTCCCAAGCATTTCCCCGAGGGTGAACATGGTTAAGTGCGAATGCACGGGGTGATGCTATGAGGGGGAGTAAAGTTAAAATCCGTTGGCATTCGCCCGTGAGCGCGCGCGAGCCGACCCACGGAGGTCTGGCAGTTTATCGCTGCATATATAGGGGGGTACGCCGCGCCGAGCGCGCCGAGCCAGGTGGCTGAGAGGAGGCGAGCGCAAGGGGAGAGGGACAGCGGCGCACGGCAGCTGCAGCCGAGCGAGGGGGAGAGGAGAGAGTGTGACGTCACGGTGGAGAGAGAGGCGCGCGGCAGCTGCTGGGGAGAGGAGGCGCGCTGTGACGTCATACCATGACGTCACGGCGCGAGGAGCGGTGCGGGGAGCGGTGCGCAGCCACGGCGAGGAGGCGGAGCGAGCGCGGTCACGTGGTGAAGTGACGTCACCGCGCCGTTGCTACCGACGCTCCTCTCCGCTCCACGCCGTTGCTAGGGAGAGGAGGACTGCGGACGCCGCCGCCGCCGCCGCCGCCGCCGCAGACGCCGCCGCCGGCGGTGGAAGGTTTGGGGTCGCTTATAAAGTGCATTCGCACTTAAAAATGCACTGACGAATACTACACTCCCTAATACGAAATTTGTGCGCAGAGCAGCTGCAGTCTTCTCGGTCACGGCGCATTTCTGATGCGTCTCAGGAAGTTTTCGCGTGATTAGCGAACGTACGGCGGCGTGCGCTACTCTGCTGCTACCTCGCAGTGCACCACCGCCGCTGGCCAACATGTTGCAAATCGTGTTTGAACCTCCCGCGCAAATGTCACGTCGTTCAGATTAGCCCCTCTCAAGGGAGCAGCAAGCATGTTGTTGCACATCGTATTTGAACCTCCCGCACAAACGTTACGTGGTTTGTATTAGCGGAGAATGGAACGGCGTCTGGCGAAAATGTCAGTGGGAGGACGCTCCTTGGTGGCGACACATGAAACATGTGTGAGGGAAAGGCAGTGAGAGAGATGACGCCGTAGTCGCACGTGTCGTAGCCCACTTCATCCTTCGCTAGACGCTCCTCTCCAGTTTCTTTCTGCCGTCGCTTTTGCATTCGCTCACTCGGTTACGCGGACATAAGAGAGTTTTAGCTGACCGTTTTCGACGGTCCGCTCCGGTATCGGCAGCCCGGTCAGCGCAAGCGGAGCCAATGCCGTTCACGGCCAAGCGTGCCACGCAAGCGCAATGGTACTCCCGCTTGCTATCGGAGCGGAGCGGACCGTGAAAAACGGCCAGCTAAAACTCGCTATAAACAGACGTTGCTCCCGCGAAGCCCAGGTAACGCCTGCCAAAGGGCTGCCCCCTAAAATGACCGAAACCCGCCGTCGCCGGTTCCATTCAAATTCATTTCGCCAAGTAGCTGCGAATCCCTCCCTGTAGAAGAGAAACTTCCCCAGTTGAAATGCCGGCTTGAGCACATATTTCTTTTTCAGCTTGTAAGGCCTTCTGAGCGGCATTTTCGCCGATGTTTTTCCCGCCTATATCCGCCATCACCGGTTGCCAGTTTATGCGTGCACGGTTTGCGGGTAGAAAAATGGGGGCGTGCACGCACAGCTAGGCTTCATTGCACTACCGAAAAATGCTGGTGTGCAGGTATTTAGATGTCGAAATTACACGGCTCAATGCGGTTAGTCGGCTGTCCTCCTCAATCCTGTGGTTCGGGTGTGGGTTGATGTGTTACACAGACATCTTACACACACAGTAAGATGCATATGGCAGGGAAGGAAAACGGACAGCGACATGTTTGTACGCGAGAATAGAGCTCAAGGGCTTCCAGGTTTTAAATCGTTATGGGACGGATGCATGCCGTTCGTTTGGTGAAAGAGCGAAAATCGAAGCGTTGGCCCCAACAGAAGCGTGAATGCGTGCAAAAACAACGGAAAACTGCTGGCACCGCCATTACCGCATCAAGTTCAGCTCGTGGAGTAGCGGCTAATCCCTCCCAGATGAACATCAAATTGCCCGCTTGGAACGCCGGTGTGAGTCAATATCCCTTCTTCAGAAGGCTTTCAAGAGATATTTTCGACGGCGTCTGTCACTTCTAAGCACGCGCAAATGACCGGTTGCCGGTTTATGCATCCGCAGGTTTGTAATGGAGAATAGTTGGATGGAGGAGGGGAGACGTGCACGAACAGCTATAGGTTTCATGCCCGTACTGATGGATGGCATGTCCGTTGTGCTGGTGCGATATTTAAACGCGGACGTTAACGGCCCAATGGGACCCGTCCGGAGTCCTTAGTGGTAGAACGGATTGGGTTTGTGTGTTAGGCCATGTTCAGATCACCGACGCAAAACCCGTATCGTGATTTATGACGTAAAAAAATGCCATGTCACGCAGTTAGGTTGGTTGAGACGTGAAATGACGTCATTCTTTAAAGTTATCACGACCATTGCGGCAAAAATCTGAGCCCAGCCTTACACAAACAGGGAGACGTACTCGACACGGGAGCGACACAGCCAGTTCCATGTTTATCGGCGAGAACAAAGCTTGGATCCGTCAGGGATTCATTCTGCTAATTGTCTAGGAAATATGCTCCATCGCAAATTACGATAAACGTGCTTTGTTTCGTGCACTCCGTAGACTGCGTCGTGCTTTGCAGGTCATCCCTCTTCACAGAGTGGAAGGGCACTAATTTTTATATTTTATTCTTTTCCTGATCAAAAAGCTCATTCTTTTGTTCAAATCTCTACTAACGAAATTTTCACCAATTCTCGCTCGTGATTAAATGCTCTTTCTTCATTCAAATGCTGAAGTTTCCAATTTACAGTTTTGTGAGCGCGCGCATTAGGTTCCTGTCCAATCCCTCACGTGGGCACGTGCACTCGGAATTTTCTTAGTATTTTTTGCTGCGTATAAATGGCGAAAGCAGGAGCCTAAACAGCTCTGCTGTTCAAAATTCACTATCATTTTATTCTGTGATGGAGGATAACCGGCGGAGCGCTTTGGGGGTTATCGGTTGGCCACAGACTCGGACTCAAATTGAGCCGTCGCGCCAGGGAAGCGTTCAACGAGATTGTAGCCACGCCGACGTCTTGCGTTTTCGCCTCGCGGTATTCGGGCGTCCGCGTCCCGATCGTCGTCGGTGGTCTTCTTCCGCGGCGTTCGTGCTCATTTTTGGCTATTTTTTCTTTATAAGTAGGCTTCACTGTGTAACCAACAATGTGAGGTTGGTTATACAGTTAACCAACAAATACCAGGCTTAAAACGGCCTTTTTAAAGTCGGCTTTTTAAAATCGGCAGCGAAATCTGCACCTAAGCATGATTTGCGGGTCGGCGACTGTCTTGTGGGTGTGCTTGGCGAGCGACGTCCTGCTGGCGGGTCGCTTCTGCAAAGGTGTACTGGCGTCATTTCCGTGACGGATATGACGTCAGTGAATTCTTGGTGTATAGCGGTATAAAACACTTTCGTGTTAAAATATAAAACCAGAAAACGAACAACTCTAAGTATAACGTACTCTTTAGTACTAAAGGTTGCTTCCCCGCAAGATGACTCTGTGTGCAGGGGTGCACTCTTTACAGGCCGCTTGCTCCGTTGTACCTGCGACATTTCCCTGACGGATATGAAGTCAGTGAAATCTTTGTGTGTCCGGAAATAAAACACGTTCGTGTTAAAAAGGACAACGAGGAATGCGGATCTGAATATGTGCGTGCCTTGCCGCTGCGCGAACATGCGCTTGTGAGACGTGTACCGTAGGAACTCTGCGCTTGTACTATTTCGCCTATTTTCCCCTGTGTGGTACTTGAACCGTGTATGGGCCTTCTGTTAGTGATAGCCACTTGATGTCCAGCGCCTGTTCTGCATACTCTTTTTGTGTGGCGACAGCAAACTAGAAAATCGTAGTGCCTTAGCATTTCAGGTAAGAATTCGTCAAGAAAAAACTCGTGTCTATTTCTTAGGTTACATAAAAATAAACTCATCAACGCAACGAAAGCTGCTGTCGTGAGGAAAGGTTGTGCGAGAACTCATTTCCCGAAGGCCAAGCTTTTACACAAAAAGAATTGAGAATATCTTGCCCTAAGACAGTGTTATAGTAATGCCGACAATGGGGATAGTTTGCCCATTATTAGAAGAAAAAAAAAGGACAGCGGAGAGCAATACAGAGACGAGGAAGCGGCCACAGCAAAGCTCACGTCTCGCATCTACTTCATCGTCTTGGTGTAGACAGTATTGTGTTTCATCGCACGCCCAACCGAATCAAAAGTTGGGATAACGCAAATATGGAAGCCGCGTGGATGGAAGCGTGTCCCGGAACGATCAAACGGAGTGGGACGATCGGAACGAGTGGGCAGGAGGGAGATCAGTGCGCCGAGACGTCTTGTCGTCGTCATTAGCGTCGTCTGTTTGCTCTTCAAATGGCCGCCCCCGATGCCTCCACGCACGACACGCAGGCCATCCGCGCGCGCTCCATTTCACCGTGCGCGTGTATAAATGTTTACTCTCTCTCTCTCTCTCTCTCTCTCTCTCTCTCTCTCTCTCTCTCTCTCTCTCTCTCTCTCTCTCTCTCTCGCTCGCTCTCTCTCTCGCTCTCTCTCGCTCTCTCTCTTGTGACGATGGTCATTGGGGGTTCAGATGAGAGAACCTTCTCTTTTATAACCGCGAACACTTTCTTTTTCGTGAAGCAAAAGGAACCTGCGAGACGGAGAGCCCGTACGCAACCACCTTTAAGTTCCGCACCCATGCATGCTCAAATTTGGGGCTTATCGAGGTCAGAAGCTCACGGGAGAGGGTTTCAGTTATGAAAGCTGATCTCTCCGCTCCCCTGCGGCGTAAGCATCTGTCTCGTTCAAAGGTGGTGCTTCGAAGCACATGCTCCATTCTCGAATACAAACCAGGCCGGGAATACAGAATACAAAACAGGAGTAATGCTTTCTGACAGCTGAAACAGCGTTCCAGAGATTCTTAAAGCAAAGCTTCCTTTGTTTCTTCTCCCGGATTTCCGGAAGTTTGTTCTGCTGCTGCTGCTTTTCGGCACGGCGCTACACTGGGTTTTATCCTACACCAGGTAACGCTGTTCTCCAGGTACCGCGCACACTGAGCATTGGAAGCAACTGGGGAAGAAGGGTGACAACCGGGAAAGTTACACCTGATAACGCTGGCATCTGCGTATCGTGCCCGCCGGGGGCAGGAAGCGAGTAGCGGCGAGAAAGCCCCAGTTCGTGCTTGTATTCCGTTCTCTGTTCGTGGAGCTGGCGGCGTCTTTACAGTTCGCTGGCCAGCGGGAGCGCCTTCGTAGTGCAAACCCTGCGGTCGGCGAGGTGGACCCCATGGTCACGCCCCTTCCGCGCGACGCTTCCTACTGCGAGGAAATCTACGCCCGCGTCGCTTTCCGTAGATTGCCAGCCATGTGTGGGACACGCCAACTTTTTAGCTGTTAATGAAACTCCGCATGAATATTTTGTGTACTTGTAGTTGTCGTCGTCGACGTCCATGTAAAAAGAAAACTAAGGACAGGAAATTGTCCTGCTCCCTCCGGTGGTTACTATCGTGGGTGTGGGATTTCGATCCGTCTCGTTTATATATATATATATATATATATATATATATATATATATATATATAGTGGGCAGGAGGCAGATCAGATATATACAGAAAGATAGGTCGGCAGTCTACAACGCCAAAGGAGGCATAGGGGTGTGGTTAGGCTCTCTTTTTTTACTACGGTTAATGAAGTTAACATTTTTTTTAAATATACGGCAGAAAGAAAGAAAGAAAAACACGCGCCCACAGTGGGGACCGAACCCACGCCTTTCGATTAGATCTCGAATTCCTTACCAATTCTGCAATCTGGGCGACTGTGTTCTCCTTCACTTTCTGAGCTATTTATATTTACTAGAAGCGTATCTGACGCTTGAGGGTGGTAGCCAGCGCCGAATCGGTAAGGCATTCGAGATCTAATCGAAAGGCGTGGGTTCGGTCCCCACTCTGGGCGCGTGTTTTTCTTTCTTTCTTTCTTCCGTATATTTAAAAAAAATGTTAACTTCATTAACCGTAATAAAAAAAAAGAGCCTAACCACACCCCTATGCCTCCTTTGGCGTTGTAGACTGCCGACCTATCTTTCTCTATTTCCTCAACGAGCCCCTCATTTCCTTACTATATTATTCTGCGAAAGCCTAGCGAGGGTCTCGGTTCTGGCAGCCTTGATGCCTAGGTAGCATAAGAGGGCTTCCCGCCAGTTACCTGCTCATGACAGGCTGTAGACGTTCGAGTCATGCCCCGGGGATTGAAAAGAAGGTCCCCTTCTCCCCGTGTAATCTGAGTGGCGCTGGCTACCACCCTCAAGCGTCAGATACAGTTGTAGTAAATATAAATACCCCAGAAAGTGAAGGAGAACACAGTAGTCGCCCAGATAGCCGAATTGGTAAGGCATTCGAGATCTAATCGAAAGGCGTGGGTTCGGTCCCCACTGTGGGCGCGTGTTTTTCTTTCTTTCTTTCTTCCGTATATTAAAAAAAATGTTAACTTCATTAACCGTAGTAAAAAAAAGAGAGCCTAACCACACCCCTATGCCTCCTTTGGCGTTGTAGACTGCCGACCTATCTTTCTCTATTTCCTCAACGAGCCCCTCATTTCCTTACTATATTATTCTGCGAAAGCCTAGCGAGGGTCTCGGTTCTGGCAGCCTTGATGCCTAGGTAGCATAAGAGGGCTTCCCGCCAGTTACCTGCTCATGACAGGCTGTAGACGTTCGAGTCATGCCCCGGGGATTGAAAAGAAGGTCCCCTTCTCCCCGTGTAATCTGAGTGGCGCTGGCTACCACTCTCAAGCGTCAGATACAGTTGTAGTAAATATAAATACCCCAGAAAGTGAAGGAGAACACAGTAGTCGCCCAGATAGCCGAATTGGTAAGGCATTCGAGATCTAATCGAAAGGCGTGGGTTCGGTCCCCACTCTGGGCGCGTGTTTTTCTTTCTTTCTTTCTCACGTAATTAATAAAAAAAATGTAACGTCACTAACGGTAAAAAAATAGTCTAATCATTCCCCTATGCCTTCTTTGGCGTTGTAGACCGCCGGCATTTCTTTATATATATCAGTGTGGCGAACCGAAAAAAATACCGGTTCGGTTACGGTTCTGGTTCAGGCAAAATCATTTCGTTCCGGTTCAGTTCCGGTTCGACAAAATCACGTACCGAACCGGTTCGCGAACCGGTTCGGGAGCTTGAACCGGTTCGCGAACCGGTTCGATGAGTTCAATTATCACTCAAATTAGAAAAAAATTATTTAGTAGTTTAAAACAACAGTCAAATCAAAATACAGACAAAAATTCAAAATGCTGCTGTTCCCCAAGGGCAGTGGCACAACTGCAAAGCACACTTTAAACGATTACGAGATATTATAAATACGAGATATTAGAAAAACAGATGAAGTATCGACGATTTACCACCTAGTTTCTCCCCCAGACTTCATGTTGTCCTAGCGAATATTCATAAAGCCACCGCCAAGAAATATGATGGTGGGATATATTTTCTGTTCTTTCCTTTTTTGTTGAAATCGCAATCGCCGCTATGGAATCGCCCATCACGCAAACCTTGAAGCCTTAAATTTAGGCCTGCGTACCAGCGCTTAATACCAATGGCGCACATTTTTTATATTTGTAACAAAAACGAAAAATCGTACAACAGGCACATAAGTACTATCAATGAATTAGATTATTTGGTCACCCTGAATAATTTGTTAGCTGTCACCTTATCGAATGTGGTAGCCACACTTTTGTTAAAAGTAAGCTTTAGTTAACGCTCAGTCGCTGCATTATTGCTCTGACCACTGCAATTCCCTTTGCGATAGCTATACCGGATGTGTGCATTACAATCAGTATGTCATCGTACCGCCTGACCCCCGGCCATCGTTCCGTGTGCTACATTGCAGAATCTTATAACAGATTATGTTGTTACAGATTATGCTGTTACAAAATGAAAGGGAAATTCGACGCGCGGAGCATGAGATGGGACGTTTTTGGGCAGACGCTCTTTAATTCGTCCACAGCAGTACTCCCCTCCAGAACGAGTAGCAGTAGAAGTAATGTAGCGACTTGGGCAGTCAGCACAAGTGCATCTTCGAAAAAAAGCAGATCTGAAAGAGACAAAACTGCATCAGCAGCAAACGGCTTTGCCACTGAGCAGCTCCTGCGGTCACAGTTGTCAAGTATTAACAATTTGCAGGGGTCGGACCTTTTAAACAAATTACGAAATGCAAAAAGTTTGCACACATCGGGTGTGGGCTCTCGCTGTTGCGCAGTGGAGCACTCCTGCAGCCTGATTGCTCCAATAAAGTCGCAGCTAGGGAAGGGCGAAGCCGTTTTATATCCCCTGCAAGCTGCTGAGAATGACATTTCGTTTGGTCAGCTTGCACTACGCTCACGCTTCCAGCAGCAACAGACTATTGCTACATTGGTGCTCATTCATTTCCCTTGTTGTTAGATAGAGCGTGATAGTGTTCAATTGTCTGGAGGGGAAAGTGCGCGAGCGGGTACGAAGTTGATGGTACGTAAAAAAAAAGGCTTGAATTGCACTGACTGTGCAATATCAACAACGGAGGATCGAACCGTTTTGGCATTAACCGGTATCCGTTATTTCTTTTTTCGGTTCAGTTCCGGTTAGGGTTCAGCGTGCTCAAAAAATACCGGTTCGGGTTCGGGTTCAGTTCCGGCAAAAATACCGGTTCAGTTCTGGTTGGTTTCCGGTTCGACACTCTGCTCTGATATATATATATATATATATATATATATATATATATATATATATATATATATATATATATATATATATATATATATAGAGAGAGAGAGAGAGAGAGAGAGCTTTATGGTGGGTCTCAAATGAGAAAACGTCTTATGTCTTCATGTCTTCCTTCTTGCAAGGGTTCCGCCGAGTCAGCGAAGTCGGGGCTCAGCGGAGTCAGCGGCCTCCCTTGTTTTCGGACTGGGCCTGTTGATCTTCAACGGTAGAGCTGTGCAGCGCGGACTTCCACTGCACGTCGTTCGTATGTTTAGTACAATGTGTAGTGTGTTCCTCTGGGTTTGTAGTGATGAGCGGGACCTTCACATGATGTGTGAGTGCGTAGCCCACCCTGAATAGCGTGTACATTTTAGTTCATGTAGGTCGGCACACATCTGATGTTACAGGACTGGGTTTGGGAAGGAATTGGTCTGCACCAGCCGTAGTGCTACAGCCTGTTTTCAATCGGCGAGCTTGTGAAGGCGGGAATATGATCGTGTGTCCTCCCTATAGTAGTTGAGAATTTCTCGATGCGGGAACAAACTCCAGGTTTGCGGGAGCTGTAATCATGTCCGCCAGATCTGTAGACATTCAATTCAAACTGTCCAATTCAACAACGTCAACTGCATCCGAACTGACAGCTATTCGTGAGGCTCTCCTGTACCTAAAGCGAGAATTACCACAAAAATGGGCTCTGTTTTGCGACTCCAGGCCAGCTCTCCAGTGTCTGCACTCTGCTCTTCGCCGCGGCCTGTACGAACAGCTTGTGGCCGAGATTCGTCAAGAGGATGACTTCCCAGTAAGGCATGGGCACAATATTATTTTTCAATGGCTCCCAAGCCACGGCGGTATTTTTGGGAATGAATGTGCAGACAAAGCGGCTCACTATGTCCACGGAAGTGTCCAATTGGCCGACATCCCGTTATCGCGCCATGATACTGCAAGGTCACTGCGTTCCATCACCCGCAAAATCACGCTTACTCTTTGGAATGGGCCGGAGTTTTCAAACTCCCGTTTGTACTTGCTCGACCCTGACCTGCAACACCACGTACCTATTAACATGCTACGCTCGGATGCCACCCTACTGTACCGCCTGTGGATAGGAGTTGCTTTCACGAAAGCTTACTCCTTTACTATCGGCATTGCTCCCAGCCCTGCTTGTGACGTGTGTGCCACGGATTGTGTCACTGTTCCCGGTTAGCAACGCAGAGATTGCACCTGTCAGACGCACCTAGGAAACTCGACAACTCGCGATTGACTGCGCAGACTGCTTTGTGTCCTAGGCGTTGCCCATTACAGTCCCAAAAGGCCGCAAAAGCCTTACTTCGTTTTTTAAAGGACAAAATCTTGTCTGAACGATTGTAGAGACACCGTGTACCGTTTTTGATTCGTCATTTGGTTCGTTTACCTGTTCAGTTTAGGCTTTATTATCGCCCATGGTTTTGTTTTTGTAGTTACCTTGATTTTTTCTTTTCTTGCTCCTGAAGCTCTATTCCCCGTCTTTTCAATACCCTTTCTTTCTCTTTAAATCCCTCCTTTCCCACTTCCCATGCGTAGAGTAGCCAACCGGTCTGTAAGCTGGTTAACCTCCCTGCCTTTCATGCACTGTATTATTCATCCTTCCTTCCCGATACGGGAGAAGCCTGTCGCCCTTCCGAGTTGTGCCCGTGGATGCGACTGGCGAGTTGGTTTGATTGGTGGGAGAAAGGAGGAATAGCGCTAAAAAGAAGTGGCATTACCGTCCCCGCCTT
Organism: Haemaphysalis longicornis; assembly: GCF_048455015.1. Taxonomy (NCBI): domain Eukaryota; kingdom Metazoa; phylum Arthropoda; class Arachnida; order Ixodida; family Ixodidae; genus Haemaphysalis; species Haemaphysalis longicornis. The sequence continues at coordinate 47,164,658 of NW_027526335.1, read as the reverse complement.
TCGGGATCTATAGTTTTGCAAGCTTTCCCAATACAATATCTCCCCTAGATTCACTGTTAATGCTCAGGGTCTTGTAGTGCGCCCTCTTTGCATATTTGTAATTTAAATAGCGTGCGGACTGATACGCACTTTCTGCACATCATCGTTGTTCGATGGACTCGTAGATTCTACTACTTCATCAGTATCTAATCATCAGCATGGCTGGTTTCAGCCGTTTTATGCTACTTATTCAGCAGCATAACTCCTTAACAATCGTTCTAAAAACAACGGAATTGCACAGAGGACTGTAGCGCGAAAGACTACCCTCTATGAACTCACTGAACTTTTTTTGTCTATAGTGTCCTACCGCTATGTCCGTACCTTTCCCCTTCTTTTTCTCTTTTCCTCTTTTTCCTCATTGTTCCCATTTCTCCCGTGCAGGATAACATACTAGGCCGTAGCCTGGTTAACATTCCTGCCTTTCTTTTACCCTCTCTCTCTCTCTCTCTCTCTCTCTCTCTCTCTCTCTCTCTCTCTCTCTCTCTCTCTCTCTCTCTCTCTCTCTCTCTCTCTCTCTCTCTCTCTCTCTCTCTCTCTCTCTCAACGCTTTGGAGCCTTGGCTGCTAAGTAAGCCGCACGGTGAATGGAGCAGGATAGAGCAGGATGGTTTATGGACCTGGTGACGAAGAATTTTTTTCTAGAGCATGGGACTATATGAACAGTAAATTCGACCCCACTTGTTACCCATTGTCCCTCCCGCCCTGGGAGCGCCCTGCGACTGGCATCCCTCGGCGTCGCCCTATACCTCGGCGGCAGGTGAGAGCACGCGAGTTATACGTTCGCACTATCCAGAACGACAACATGGAGAACGAAGTCGACATCTTCACGGACGCCGCCGTGCGCGGCAATGAGGCTGCGATTGCATGGACATCTTCGGACGCCCCCTTGCTAAATGGTTGCCGGAAGATCTCCAATACATATGGCCTAGCTGAAAAAGCTGAACATATGGGTGTCCTGGGGGCTGTCCATTCCATCCGCGACCATTGTGACTCACTCTCATCCCGGAAATTTCGCATCATTACGGATTCTCACGTCGTCCTTAAAGAATTGAACCAAACATTTTCACCTAATTATACGGCCACGAATATACTACATGCCATCCGAGACCTTCTACTGGAAGGCATCGCCATCCGCATCGTCTGGTCCCCGGGACACACGCCTGGGGCACATGGCAACCACGCGGCTCACACCGCCACCCGGGAGAGACTTGACACACCTCCAGTGGTTTCCAGTGCCCCATTGCAACACCTACCACGACCAGACTGGCAACTTCACCTGCGGAAATTCAAGGCAGAGAGTCGCAAGAGGCTTCAAGAAACCACCCCGGTGGGTGTACTCGGCCCGCTCAAGACGCTCACACGCTCGGGAGAGGTGGTAGCTAATAAGATTTACGCTAACACGGCCCTAACCCCTCATGTACTGCATAAATGGACCCACGGAGCCAGCTCACACATCCAACGCTGCCCGTATTGTGACGAGAAGTGTATCCCTAGCCTGTACCATTTGATATGGCACTGTGAGCACTTCAAGACCGGTCGCGAGCCACTATTGGACCTCGGTTCCCCACCCGGAGATGAAGAAGCGCACCTGCAACGCGTTCGAGAGGACCCCTCAGTGCTTGAGAAAGTTATTGAATATGCACTAACCAGTGGTCTTTACAAGCTGGTGTAATAACCTGAACCGAGACCTATAAAAATCGTCGCACCTATCTCTTCACGGTTTCTGCGAACTATATGTTCACGGACGTTAAAATGCTATCCACCATTTCAGGTTATTGAACTTGAACATTGTTCTTTTTTCGATTATTCCCTCCCTTCCTTCATGTCCCTTTCCTTCCCCAACTGGGCATTCATGCCCCCTCTGATAATAAAGGCATTCCTCCTCCTCCTCTAGAACGAGGAACTTATCAAATTCTGCGATAAAATAACCTGTCGAGAAACGAAGTGGCCCGAGCTTATAGAGCACGCAAACACACACAAAAGAATTAAAGGAACAAAAAAGTGAAATAATGACCGCGAAAGTCAGTTAATTACGCCCGAAAGACTTATTACTCAATGATTTCAAATAACAGCCTCCATTAATTTCAAACGGATATCGTACGACATCGTGCTGTGTTTCGAGTTCACGATACTATGCGCAAATTAGTCCGAGTTGAAACTGCTGACATATGCCGATAAAAAATTGATGCCGCCGCAAACGCGACAGGTGGAAAGCGACGTGACGCAGAGATGACTTTAATTAACCAAAAGCACGCTCAAAGTAAGTGCGTGTGTGAGCTTAACCTGACGTCGGAAGGTGCGTAGACATCTTGCGAGCAATGAGAAAGTTGTACGGATAAAAATCGGTTCCCACCGAGAGTGACAACAAAAAGCCATATACAAGCAAGATACAATCGCAGAAAATTTCCGTGTAACGGAAGTTGTTTTAACGGGTTAAATGCGTGAAACGGTGAGGTGATGAATGGTTTAAACAATAGCTTCGCATTACGTTAAAGTGCCACGCCAGGTGATTTGTGCCGTCACCTACTTCTGTCACTCGCGTCGTCGCAATGAAAGCGCAAACCTTTACGTTACACATCAAACATGCCGCACGTTTAAAAGTAATACACCGTCTATTACCAAAACAGGAGTGATTGCACCCAGCTAGCTTCAGCCGAATCCCAAGGAACGGAAGAGCCTTCTCAACGAGTATGGCTACTGGAGCAGGATACAAAACGCGCTGGTCACACAATGCAATGCGGTAGTGAGTTGGCGCGGTTTTTATTACCCTACTCTAATATACTCAACCGAGCCCGAGTGAAGCAGGTTGTCAACAAAAGACACTACACACGTACAAAGTGAGCCGTACAAGAATGGCCTTATCCACAAAAGAAATCTTACGTAAAAGAGAATGGTTGAAAGACAACATAACCGCGGAAAGACAACATAACCCTGAACCAAGAGTTGTTTCTTTTTCTTTCAAAAACGACAATTCAATAAAGATGCACAGCTCCCAGTGGCCTCAACCCGGAGCCCGTTTCGGGCTTCTTCAGACTTACCTCTATACGTTTTATACGCGTTAATAGATGTCGGTGCTTTTATACAACGGTTGGCACAAGTGCTAAAAGACCTAGGGTGTATATTTGGGCTAGTTGACGTCGGTGATCCGCAGCTTTGTTCAGCAAAATATAAGTGCAAGAAAACCAGGGAAATGTAAGGTGCTCAAGCGCTAGACTAGCGCTCGCGCACGTTACGTCTCGCTGTGGTTGTCAGCTCTAATTATGCGCTAAGCAAAGTTGGCTAGGAGAAAGCGAACAGCTTCTGCTCACCGTCGGCGCTCTCTTTCAGCGGTAGCACTGGAGGAGCGTCGTGGACGTCGTTGGACGAGGCGCCTTGGAGCGCCGAAGTCTCCAAACTGGACAGGCGAATCATCCCCGACGAGTCCAACGCGGCCGCTCCTGGCCGGCTGGCCGTGGTGGCTTCCGAATCCACGTCGAATTCTGACCGTCCCGAGTAAGCAGCTTTCGACGGTGCAGTTTGCCGACGCCGAGGAACGCACTTAGACGGAAGCGAACGTTATCATAACACAGAGGCGCACCGTTCCGACCGAAGGGCTTCCAAAGCGCTGTTGCAGCACCGCTGGGCAAGCTCGCGTCACGAGCGAAAGTGAAGGTATCGCACGCAGTAGCGGACGGGTTGCGCAAGCCACGTGAACTCCGATCGCGACGTCCCGTATCTCAAACAACGCATTGCCTTAAGCCACCCTTGTTCAAATAACGGCGTCTTCGGGCGTCGAGCACTCTATCCAAGCGTTTCTTTTCTTTCTCGGGTACGGCTTCCTTCGAAGATGGGCGAACAATGCTCGTTTTATACGGAGCGATGTTGCGCCGTAGAGTGCACTCGCAGCAGGTGGCGTGGAGGTGCATGCGTTTTTATCTCAGTCTTTTCGCGTCAACCTTGTATTTTCTTCGACTAAGCGTAGCGACGAAGGCGGAAGCCGATTGCATATTCACGCTCACCGCACGTGATCAGTTTGCTGAGAACTGACAGAGTTATTCCCACCCGAACCCCTCAACACGCCTACCACAGTTCCAATTGTTATTCAAGTTTCGCTGCAGGAGCTGTAAATCTAATCGCCTTGTCCGAAGTCCGGCCGCCTTGCGCTGAGAGGCAACCGATGCGGTTTATCTATATTCAATAAAACACCGTGAAGTTGTCGCCCAGTATCAATGTCAAAGATCGGTGTTTTGCTCGACGAAGGGATGTCGACAAGCCACGTGCGTCCAAGTTGCGGTCTCGCGATGAATCGAGGAGGTTTATACGCACGGAATCACGGGAGTGAGAACACGGTCAAGTTGTCGTCTAATATCGAAAAAAAAAATAATGGTGAGGCCAGGTGTTTTTCTCGACGAAGAAGATGTAGAGAAGCCACGTGCGTCGACGCTCCAGTCTCACGACGAATCGAGGAAATTTATACGCATGAAATTACGTGAGTAACAACACGATCAGGTTGTCGTCCAACATCAAAAGAAAATAATGGTGAGTCTCGGTGTTTTTTTCTCGACGAAGGGGATGCCGAGAAGCCACGTGCGTCGACGTTCCAGTCTCGCGACGAATCGAGGAGGCTTATACGCACGGAATCACGGGAGTGAGAACACGGTCAAGTTGTCGTCCAACATCGAAAGAAGATAATGGTGAGGCTCGGTGTTCTTCTAGACGAAGAAGGTGTTGAGAAGCCACGTGCGTCGACGTTCCAGTATCGCGACGAATTGAGGAGGGTTACACACGCGGAATCACGGGAGTGCAACACGCATTGGAGTGGTTCCCCTTCGCGGAAGGTCGTGGTCTTTTCAACGGTGGCGAGCAGGGGTAGTGGGCGACGCCGCAGCAATTGGCGACCGCGGCTGCCCGGCGGCAATCAGTGACAGTGCCAGCAGCAGCAGCAGCAGCAGCGTCCGTAACGCGCCGGCAGTAGTGCCACCATCGACCGAGCCACGCTCCGCTGCGGCCACGAATCGCCGAGCCCGAGCGCCCGAGACGCCAACGCCGACGACGAGCCCGGTTTGATCCCGTGTCGAGAATCCGGCCGCTTCACTCCCGACGTCTCTCTCCTCTCCTCTCTCGGGGTCTCCTATTCTTCATCGCGGCATGTTCCGTAACTCCCCCGTCCCATTGTTCGACCTCTCTCTTTTCGGATCGTGGTCCCGATCTTCCGGCGTGTAGCGACCAAGCGTCGCCCTCTTTTGCCTGCTCCGGTGTGAGCGATCGTCTTTGTCTCTCGGCCTGTTTACGCACAGCTTGGCTTGAGTCAGCGAGAAGAAATAAAAGAGCCTGCAGACTCTGAGTTGGGATTCATGCGAAGCAGCTTTATTCTTGTTCCGCATTCGCTTTTGCAAATCAAGTTTACGCAGCGAGAGCAACGTAATACAGAAAAAAAAAATGATAATCACCCGACAGTTCGTGTTGTACGTAATCAGAACAATAAAAATGGAAACTCGTGTTCGTTTGAGGGGCGAATGTTAGTTCATGTGGGCTGTCCAGAAATAGTCGAGCAATGGACGTACATGTCCGAGAGGCAACAAGGGTACACATGTACTACGCGTTTTTCAAGGACGGTCTCTGTTTTTCAAGGGCGGTCCCTTTTCCGTAATGTCGGTCAACAACGAACAAACCCTCCGCCTGGATAGCGTACTCTGGATTGCGTGATTCGCTGCAATAAAAAAAAATATCGCTAAATTTAAGTCGGCAGCGAAGTCGAGTTCCTTCGCGAAACTCCTTTCTTTTATCCTCCCCTTTACTGTTATCCGACCACAACAAGAAAAACTAAAAAAAAAATTCTCCCGATCGTAGCTGCTGTTTGCCTGCTGGTGTATGTTTTTTTTTTTTTTAATATTGAAGCGTTCGCTGCCTGAATGTTTAGCCTGAGAGTGGTTTTAGGTCGATATAAGGAACAGGATAAACATACTACAACTCGTAGGCAAGGCCATGGTGAGGACAACCATAAAACCATAAAAACATCAAACCCAAAGACTAAACTAGACATCAGATCAAGCACACGAGAGTCAAGTGCACGCAACTGCCTTCGCCTCATAGCGAAGGCAGTTTAATTGAGAATGTTTCCATTAACAAGATGCGATATATCTGAAACAAGCACTGATTAGCCCTCTCTTGTTCTCTTGTGTTTTCTTTGATTGTTCATTGCTTAATTCTTCTTGCTTGCAATTTATATTTCTTTTTTTTCCTCTTTCTTTTTCTTGTTTGCAACTGGTTTTCCTCATTGATGTATAAACAAACCACTCCTGCTTGGGCCGCCCAAGGCCTGCAGTATTGTATAAATAAATAAATAAATAAATAAATAAATAAATAAATAAATAAATAAATAAATAAATAAATAAATAAATAAATAAATAAATAAATAAATAAATAAATAAATAAATAAATAAATAAATAAATAAATAAATAAATAAATAAATAAATAAATAAATAAATAAATAAATAAATTGTAGACATAACGTCACAAAAAAATTGGTCATGTATAGATTTACCCGCAACTCTAGCGGACAGCGAAAAACATGTGCAAAAAAAAAAAAAAGGGAGGAGCTAGGTCGAGCGCGTGTAAAGTTTGTGGATTTGTTTACGCAGCAGCAGTAAATATTTTCTGGTGGTAGCCTGAGAAGTATTGCACCATAAATATTAGAAATCTTATGTAATGCCCCTATCTTACCGAGCCACAAAATTTCTGTAATGGCGAAAAAAATCTGTTGTTTCTCCGTGTTTCGAGCCCAAATTCGCGAAACGAAATATTTAATGAAGTGCTGCAACTGACATGTTTGTTGTTTACGAGACCCTGCCAATTAGGATAGTACAATGCAAAATGGCGCAGACAAAATACATCGACCAGGAGGGCTATGCGGTCCTCACCTTGAGACGTGCCGCAAATTAATTTCTTTAAACACGCAAAAAATAAAACAAGCTTACAAAAATCACGTCAAGCAAAAGGCGGCGAATATTGTTGCTGTCTCTGCCTGTTACTAGTTCATTTGGATGCATATCAAAAAGTAGAGGACGCAGAAAGCTCATTTGGGGTACACCGGTGTGAACTGATTGCATTAGTAAATGGGTGTTGTTTATTTTTACGTACTATTTTCTACATTGGAACGAATGTAGATTGGAACGAATGGAAATGTAAATTGGAACGAATGCTTTGCCGCAAATGCCATATGTGCCAGTTTCTTAAATAAAGGATCATGATTAATGTCATCGAATCCTTTGGCGGAATCAACGAACACTCCTAGTGTAAGTAATCGCTCTTCAAAGTTATTTAGAGTAAATTCTTATTGGTCTGGCAATGAAAACTGTGCTGATCGATTCTTACAAAAGGCATGCTGGTTTGTTAACAGAATTTTTGCCCCACGAAATTCTGACTTGCACTGAAAACTATTTTTTCTAGGCCTCTAGAAAATGTTTTCAGTATTACGACTGGCCTATCATAGATAAAGCGTTTCTGTCCGCTTTCTTACATACCTATAGTTCATACCACAAGCTAGGTGCAGCACTGTGGAGACTACATTGTTGTCATTAGCCCGCCCCCTCAGGGCGCCCAACTCACCGTGAAGGAAGCGACAAAAGGCGCCGGGGCCTTGCGGTTCCACTTGCCGAAAGGGGAGAAGGGAATGTCCTTTCAGGACCCCCTTCACTGCGGGTTAGGCGCCCTCAGTGGGCGCACTGTTGACAACAATGTAGCCTCCACAGTGCTGCACCTAGCTTGTGGTATGAACTATAGAATACTTCCGCAATTTCCATTTTGTCAGGAAAATATCAAATGGAAGGGTCATACTATAAGTGTAAATGAGAACTGTGCCACAATATCTATAGTACGGGCTTTGCAGGTCTTATCTGTGAGCTATCGACGTCACAGGAGCTGCTGTTATTTAATTTATGCGTAAGTTATCCCGGATTCTCTAGTGAATTTAAAGTATATAGGCAGTCAACGAGTATGTTGCTGCAGTCACGCGTAATTACCGTACTGGTCCCGCTGCTGGTGTAGCGATATCTAAATGTATTTGGCGGCAACTCTTCTGGCAATTATTTGCGGCGTCGATAAATTTCTTGGGTGGTATCGGTTTGCGTGCGGTTTAGTAGTAGGTTGGCACTTCTCCGAATTCTGCAGCTCTCGTTCTGGCAGCGTTAAACATACCGTGCTTTTTCTGAGCTCCTGCTCTGTGTAATTTCATAATTTACTGACTAATTTCTTTCAGAAAAGTTTAAAAAACTTGCAGGTCAGCTGAGTCTGGAGGTTTGTTTAACGAATATATTATGCAGAATGTTGCTTGTTTTCATCATAAATAGTTTTCGTATTATTCAGGGTCTCTTATTCTTCTTGTCTGGGGCTTCTAATTTTAAGAGGGCTAATTTTACTTAGGCATCCGTTTAAAATATTCTGATAGCATAGCAAGTTAAAAATTCGTGTAGGAACGCCTCGTAGGCTGTATTTACATTTTCTAGTTCAAACTTCCGACTAGTTCATCAAAGCAGTTTTTGGCAGAAATAACTTGCTTTGTATATTGATGTAAATTTAGCTGGCTAATAATTTCCCGAAGCCTAGCTCACAAAGAGAGGTATATGGTCACTTAAACTGTAGTTACGAGCACTAGGTTTTACAAAGTCTTTACCAATATTGTAATAAATAGGCCAAGCAAGGTAGAGCTGCAGAACCCGGCTCTTGTAGGCGCTGCAACAGCATTGGTTCAACAAAAAGTGTATCGAAGGGTTTCCAATTCACGTTTAATTAATATTAATTAATTAGTATTAATATTGAATATTAATATTAATATTAAACGTTAATTTAAAGTCCCCGTCATAGGCGAATTTATATTTGTAATCTGATACAAATAGCATATACGGTTCGAGAAACTGAAAGAAGAGCTGTGCATTGTCGCGAGGACGCCGATACATAGCGGAGAAAATAGTACGCCCGCGTACAATCGATTGGAAGTCATAGTCATCTGTGGTGCAAGAAAAGTCATCAATACATGTCACATTTAGACCGCCATGAACAAGCAAACATACTCCTCCACTGCGCGTAACGATTCTAGACTTTGTGAAACACTGATAATTGGATAGATGCCAAATAGCCTAACTTCGTTCATATCGTGTTACCGATAACAAAATAAAATGTAAGCGGAAATTTGAACTGAAAAGAAGTCACATTTGATCCATTGGAAATTTAAGTGTGTACAAACAATAGTTTTTCAGTGATCTGGCCACGCGAAATGCAAAAGCAGAAAAAAACCAATTCGTCCCATTTTAACTCCCACAGCCTTCAGCGCTTACACGGCACCACTAATTCCTTTAACAAATCTTTCTTACCAGCTGCAATTGAGGCTTGGAATGCCCTACCCGATGCAATTGTAAATGAGCGCGATTCACAGAAATTCCGGCAGCAATTAACCAATTGTTTTTTCACACTTAATCAGACTTATTCTCTTTTCTTCGTTGTGCAATCGCTTGTAGAACCAACACTATGTACCTAATTCAGTGCAATGCTTATCTCCAAACTTTCTTTGTATAGCAATTACCGTTTAACAAGTGGAAATATGCCCTTTGTATGTTTATGTGTCAATACCGCCTAAAATGTAAAAAAATGTGCCTTTTGTGCTTCTATATGTCAATCATGTGTGTTTTATAACCATGTTTTATAAACTTCCTTGCTGATCTTGCCCCCTCCCCCTATGTAATATCCCGAAAGAGGCCTTTAAGAGAAAAATAATTGATGATGATTATTATTATGATGATTACGATGATGATTATGGTGGTGATGATGCTGCTGCTTATTGTGGTGGTGGGGGTGACGACGACGACGACGACGACGACGACGACGACGACGACGACGACGACGATGATGATGATGATGATGATGATGACGACATGGGGTTAGATGAATTAGCGGCCATCAACCTCCGGTTTACTGAAGTCGGCTGTATATTTAATCATCTTTACTCGGTCACATGCTTCCTTCCTCACGAAGGAAGGAAGGAAGGATGTAGAAGGGAGGCAGGAAAGTTAACCTGGCTAGAGCCTACTTTGCTATCCTGCACGTGGGAAAGAGAAAATAGGCAAAAAAGAGAAAAGAAAGAATGAAGAAAAGTTGGAGTAGACACGTACGCCCAGCGCTGAAGCACTGACACTGATTGACAACATGTCTGTTGGGGTGCGAGGCGAAACTGTAGTCCTTTTCAAGTGCCTATAGCTTTGTTTCTTCCAACAAGGCCCTGCTGCGAGTTGTCGTGTTTTCCTTATATGGAGATCCCGGGCTTATGAGTTTTCAGTGACTTCTGTATCGCAAGGTATTGTTCACGGGTGGACTAGTGTACACAACATGCGATTACAACGGAAGGCTTGTCTCTCTTGATCGGAAGTTTGTGGAATGTGGTGATTGGTTGCTCTCTCTCTTGATCGTAAGTTTGTGGAATGTGGAGATCGGTTGCTCTATCAAGAAAGGGGGGGGGGGGGTAGATATGAGGCAGCGTTGTTTGCCGCGTTCGGAAGGCGTTTGTCGCCTTCAAAATGGAGGCCGTGGACTCTAAGATAGATTTGTCTGCTATATTCTAAATCTTTCGTTGCCTCTGACACCGTCGGAATTTCAATTTCCGAGCAATACTTATCCAATTTGGAAACTTTGCTTTTCAGTTTTTTTTATTAATGACCCGTATATTGACACCTCAGTAAGGACACCGTCCCAATTGTCTGACGTTAACTTGATCAGTACTGTTGATTTCCTCCAAAAAAATCCAGTAATGCAAAACAGGCGATAACGTGCTATACTTTCAAGATTCTGGGGTGCATCCACATTTAATAAAACGTCCTACGTTCTCTGACCCTTATTTCTAACAAGCACGTGTCCTGACACAACTATTTGTCCGTACGCACTTTTTTGAATTCCGAGAAAACTGCGGAATAAGCATAGCAAACGTACGATAGGAATAAGTCACCTGTTAAGCAGGGTGGTAAATGGCATTCGTGTTCCAGCTTAATTTCTTTCATTTTGAACAACTTTCATTCAGTTAGCAGACGTTTTTTGGAATTCTCCTACATTACATTCGTTTTTTACTTTCGTTATGAAGATATGAATACAATGGGCATGCGTTGTTTTGTCGACTATCGAATTTCTCGAGAAACCAGGAGAATCGTTTTCACGCCTATTATCTGCTTCTTGCACGCGAAGTAAGCCTGGCAGTAATACTGGTTGCCCCCCGAAGAAAGAAAGTTCATCAGCACCTAGGCATAAAAAAATATTAAAGATATCTTTCCAAGAAATGCTCAGGCGAGGCAAAGCATGTAATCAATCACGTAATGACACGTACCGTGAGTGACCGCCACTCTCGTTTAGCAAAATCTGTATAATATGATTTGTATGCGTTTATTTCCACGAGCTCCATTTTAGGCCGAGGCGTGCTTGGGGGAAGGGACTAAAGAGAGAGAGAGGAATTATATTGAAATAAAAAAAACTCAGAAAGGTCGGCCTGATGGTAGTATATCTGATGCATTAGCAAGGAATATGCAGCCAAATCAAGGAAATACCGTCGCCATTTGAACAGCCGGAAGGTGTGCCGGAGTCACAAGCAGCAGCTGGTTGGGTCACGTTGCGGGGGCCACGCTATATCAGCACCGCTGTCGCAAGCGAGCGGCAGCGGCAGTGGACGGGAGTAACTCGTTTCCTATTTCTTTTGCTCAATTAAACTGTAATTTTGCGTAGTTTACCAGATAAGTGCCGTTTACATGAGCCGAACGCAGTTGTTACTTCATCTTTTGTTTTAACACGAAAGTGTTTTATTCCCGGATACACGAAGCTTTCGCTGACGTCATATCCGTCACGGAAGTGACGCCAGTATAATGAAGCAAGCGGCCTGTAAAGGGTGCACCCCTGCACACAGTGTCTTTTTGCGGGGAAGCAACCTTTAGTACTAAGGAGTAAGTTATACTTATTGTTGTTCGTTTTCAGGTTTTATATTTTAACACGAAAGTGTTTAATGCCGCGATACCCCAAGATTTCACTGACATCATATCCGTAGCGAAAATGGCGCCAGTGCACCTTTTCCGAAGCGACCTGCCAGCAGGACGCTCGCCAAGCACACCCACAAGACAGTCGCCGACCCGCAAATCATGCACAGCTGCAGATTTCGCTGCACTTTTCACTTTCGTGTTTAACCGATTCCTATGACAGAGGAATCAACCATGTTTTTTTTGTTGTGCTTGGTGCCTCTCGAGCCAACGTCTTTTATTTTTGTTAGGCTTTTATCATGCCTCTCTTTAACGCCGTTTTTAACGTTCATATGTTTTAGTAAAAATCAATCTAATAAAAATTTTATATTTAAAGAACGCTGCAATGATAGCGTATTCACAAATGTTCTCAAGGCCACGGACAGTGCCAGCCAGTCCGTTAGCGGAACCTCGCCGAGTGCTGGGCCCCGGGATTGACTCCGTGGCATTCCTGCGTACTTCGACGTGCTACTGTACGAGCCGTCAGTCAGCCAGAAGTCGGTCGCCTCCAGCCGACACCTACGCCGCTGACTTAACGCCAGCCGAGCGAAGAAGCCTCACTTGACGACAACGTCCCGAGCACACCCTCGGCAGCGCCTGCACGTGCGGTGATGCGAGGTGTATTCTCCTCTTCCACCAATGTTAACGGCCGTGCAGAGGGTGCGCGTTCTGCGCGAAAGGGGTACTAGGGGGTGCGCGCGCCTGGTGGAAGTTTCGTCGTCTTGTGATTGGGCGCTGCCTATACGACTCTCCCAGAATATGGGAAACATCCTCGAAAAAAGGAAAAAAAAAAAGACGAATGAAAAAGCGACGATTTGCGCCACCGGGGTATCGGGGCCGCATTCGCATACCGAACTCCTCATTTATAGCGCTGCCATGTATACGCGTAATTAACAGTTCCATAGCTTCTCACCTGAGTTTATTAATGCTTGCAACGCGAATAAACGTCAGCTCTTCATTCGGGATCCGGTAGTCGTCTAGGCCAGGCAAACGTATGAGATAAGACACCGAATCCCACATTTAGCAGTCCTCACAGCACCGACGTATTTTTTTTTTCCCTTGAAAAAGGCCCCCGACGGGCCGTAAAAAAGCTCCCGACGGGCTGCATGTCGTACTACTTTATTAAACGGGCTCATGCACAGAAACCCTTCCCATACCACCGAGGTATAACGGGTAAATTAAATACATTGAAATTGGATGTTTGGATATACAATCGAACAACAAATCTAAAAAGGTTATTACACAAGATAATTACACAGAAAATGACTCGCTACAGAACACAGATAAATACAAGAGATCTAAAAGTTATTACGGCCTTTTTTTACCGCTGACTTTGTTTCTGCGTGTGTGTGAAATTTTGACAAAATTTTTTAAGGGGTTAGTATTGTTGAATATTACTGTTAACTAGTATTGCCATTTCTTTTAAAAATTTTAATGTTTCCGTATGTTTTATTAGCTCCGGTTTACGTCTTGCGAGATAATTTCTATGGACATTAAGAAGTCGTTCTGTCTGTTCTTTTGTTATGGGGCAGTATGTAAATAGTGGTCGAAACTGTCTGCTGGTAGTTTCGTGCAGTCCTTCTCTAGACCAATTTTCCGTAACTTTCTAGTTATCACTGGAATGTTGCTGTTTCTTATGTAGTTCATTTTGAACGACCGCCGGGAAACTTCGGAGTTCTGGAGTCAAACGGAAGAGGTGTGGTTTCAGAAGACCCCGAGCAAGCCGTTCTTTCCAACGGAGTCCAGGAAGTCAGAAAAAGCTATATTTTTCGCGGGTGCCTCGCGAGCAGAGGGACACAACAAAAAACTGTTTTGCTGTTATAGCAAAAAAAAAAAGAAAGAAGAAGGAGCTTGATGTCGGACAAAAACTACAAGAAAAGAATGGTTCTTTCATGCTACGGACTGAACGTCCCGTATGCAGATAGGCTGTCGTCGGCAGTGAATGCACCATGGACAGCCTTCTAATCTTCCCTGGCCTCCCCGTGACAGCCATGACGGGCATTGCTGGACTACGACATGCATAATGTCAGTTCACTGCTTACCAAAGGAAAACAGCTCGCTGTTTTGGATTCCTACAACTGCTTTGGTTCCCGTCGAATAATTTATTTTTCATCTCGCTGCTTTTACAACCGAAGTGTGTTCCCTCAAAAACTTCAGATGGGTTTCTGTTGTTGTATGCGGCCTCTACAGCTGTGTGAAGAAATTCCAAATGGCCCCAATTTCGACGTGCTATAAGCCGTCATTTACAAAAATCTAACCAGTCTTAAACGTGGCTGACGAGCCGCCTTGAAGTTTCCGTTAGGCTTAGTCCAGAAGAAAAACTAACGGCCAGAAAAAAAACAAACGAGGCAATAACCTCTCCTCCGAGAAAATCATTGAGTGTACAAATTACGAAAATGACCTTTATGAGACTTAGCAGGCGAGCATGGAAGGAAGCACTCACGCAAACAAACAAGCCGGCGTGCATAGCAATAGACACTCTGATTTAATCCCCCATTGGTCAATCTCCCGGGTGAACTTGAGCCAATAGTGCATACGTCGATTCCCGGGTCCAGGGACGGATGACTCTCCAGGTTTCTGAAAAGACATTGAGCATGCCATTTTTGACCAATCCCCGTAATGTGATGTGTAATGTGTGAGACTGTATATGCAAGCATGAGTTCGAGGTAGCGAGGTAGGTAGCAGGTCTTTTTTCCTACCAACTTCGCTACCTTAGACTCATGCTTGTCATATAATTTTTTCCGGGGGAAAGGGCGGGGAAAACTACAAGCACTTACGAGCCATCTATGAGCAGGCGATAAAACGTTTTTAAGAAACCGCCACTGCGTCTAGTGATCACCAAATGATGGTTCCTAGAGGTTATGATTCTCTGCAATTCTTTGCAGAGTATGCGAACTTGCAAAAACATTTTATGTTTCAGATCTGCGGCAAATAGGTCCAGGCAGACAAAAAGAAACAAATGAACGAAGGAACTTTAGAATGAAGGGTGACGACTCTGTCAGGTTTGAGGATAAAGGGGAAGCGGCCGAAGTGTTGCAGGGCCCGTCTAAGGTGGATAGAAAAGCAAGGCGTCTCAAGCAGCAACATTGAAAAGCCATTCGACAACGCTGGGTGGAAGCAAGGCTTCTCAGGACTTTCAGCTGGACGGTCTTTCATGGTTCCGCATTCAAAATCCATAAAAAGTGCTTTGGTGGTCCACTGACTATTTCGAATACTTTCAGAACAACGTTATAGTACTATAAATTTGAGAAAAAATGACGTTCAATAATTAAGGCAATGTACAATAAAGTGCACCTAAAACGCTAAAACATATGACTACGTTGCAGATAAATCATGTGATGTACAACCACGATCAAAAGTTTACGGACCAGGGAAATGGCAATTTTAGGTTATTTCTCTTCCTATAGCAGCCCGACAAACTGTCGAATGCATGCCAGATGTCGTATAAGTACTGAACTAATGAAAACTACCGCACATAGTATTGCGGGCTGCCCTGCGGCAGAGAAATAAATCATAATTGCTGCTTTCATGGTCCGTCAATTTTTGCTCTTGGGTGTACATACACGGCGTTGAAATAACAAAGGAGTCTTAAAAACCATTTTTAAACGGAAGAAACGAGCTCTGCCTTTTTTTTATTAGAATGTATGCAACGAAAAGTGAATAGGATTCCTTCAGGCGCCGCTTACCAGCGTTTAGTTCATGCATAAAAATTATTCATTATATAGCATGCCATTTTGTACAGAGCTACCAAATACGTGAGTGCTGAAACGGAGGGTAAGTTGATAAAACTTAGGTGGAAAGGCAGTCAAACTCCGCAGTACGTGCACCCATAAAACAATGGTTGACTGCCCTCGTTGCCCTATCAGCTCCGAACACGACAGAATACCCTTTTTCTTTTTGTTCTCGTCCCCGTATCGATCGGACACTGCGGTTCTATCAAGTCGTTTTTGTTGTTGTGGTTGTCGTTGTTGTGGTTGTTGTGGTAGGGCCATGAAGTTCAAGTTTAAACATGAATTTTACAGACTTGCGTGGAGGGGAGATGGCATTCCTTTTCTTTGCTGTCAAAACCTTACAACATTCACCACATTGTGCTCCCTAGGAGCAATTCGGGAAGCAATTTGCGAAAGCGATGTGTCACGTCGCCTTGTGCACTCTCGTGCCGTGGCCAAATGCGTCACAATCCATTTCTTCAACCCCGGTGCGGCCTTGTGCGCTTCATACTATATGGCGGCCTTCTTCCAAAAGTGAACTGTCCGTTGTGTGGGCACGAAATGACGCCTTCTCTTTCTTACCTAAACACTTTAAACGCTTCGAATTCGTCCAGAAAGCCGGAAGAAACTCTGTTTCCGAATTGTTTACTCCGTTCTTTTTTCTCTTTTTTTTTCGGGGCGTTTCCTCAATGCCGCAGCCGCTTTGTTTCTATCCTTTCTGATGCCGTTGCGCATTTTGAACGCTATTTCACCTTTTTTTAACATGAAAGTGTTTTATTCCCGGATACACGAAGACTTCACTGACGTCATATCCGTCACGGAAGTGACGCCAGTACAACGAAGCAAGTGGCCTGTAAAGGGTGCACCCCTGCACATAGCGTGTTCTTGCGGGGAAGCAACATTTAGTAATAGAAAATACGTTATACTTGGAGTTCGGTTTCGGGTTTTATTTTTTAACACGAAAGTGTTTTATGCCGGGATACACCAAGATTTCACTGACGTCATATCCGTCACGGAAATGACGCCAGTACACCTATGCTGAAGCGACCCGCCAGCAGGACGTCGCTCGCCGCCAAGCACACGCACAATACAGCCGCCGACCCACAAATTATGCTCAGCTGCAGATTTCGCTGCACATTTCACTTTCGTGTTTTACCTATGACAGAGGAATCAACCACAATTTTTTTATGTTTACGGTTCGAAATTCGCGCCTTTTGTCTCTGCATGCAGCAGAAGAGTAAAATGCCGTTTCCGCCTCTTTGTTTGTGGGGTGACCTTGTGCTCCTTCCCTTTTCCCTGGTTTGTTTCACTCCCCGTTCCTGTCTGCTTCCCGTTGTCGCAACAAGGATATATAGGGTCCATATCGTGGGCTTCCTCGCTTGTAGTCGTCCGTCGTCAACAAGCTGTCTTTCACAAAAACAATCTTCGTTATTGTGACGCCGTTTCGTCGACGCAAATATCGGCTCAGAAGCCAGTTGTGAACCCACATAATTGGCGTCCCCGACTACGTCGGCGTGGCTCCTAGTCAACACCATTGTACGATGGTCAAGGGGCTAAGATGTAGAGGTGATTTTCCGCCTTGAGACAAAGTCATATTTAACCCTTTCAGACGCTATGCTTGCGTTTCTGCAAAACCGAGTTCTATTATAAAGCGTTTACCGCAATGCCAAATCGGTAGCGAAAGCTAACTTAAAGATGTAACGGTTTATGTAGCATACACGTACTGCACCCGTAACTGATATGTCTCTGTTCACCAACTGGCCCCGTGTACTCGTGCGAACAGCTGCGGCTACCGAGTGCCACCTCAAGCGGGCTGCAGAACCAACGGCTCAGAAAGTGTCTGATACGGGTGAGAACGCCGATGCAGTTCCTTTACGGAAAAAGCGAGGTTAAAAGTGATAGGATATCATTAGTGATATTTGAATCGGAAGTAATGTCGCTTCCACTATGGCGTCACAATGAAATGTAGTGTGGATCCTACTGCCGCTAGGAGATTGAAGAGGGCAGGCTTTCCCTATTTTTTCGTAACCCCGAATCTTCCCAATTAAGCTTCCTAAACACTCGTTCGAGGCACGCTGTAAATAATTTTTGGAGAGGCTGCGTCCCCTTGTCTGGTACTCTTCACAGTAGGGAACTTCTTAATCTTCCTGTGGAGGTATCCAGGTATCCTACCTGTGCATCCGTCGTATATGTCGCATTGGAATAGCGCAATGTGAAGTTCGTCGTATAAAAGACACAACTGCTTCTTATCAAGAATGCAATCACGTTTGCTCCCTTCATGCTTTCGTATAATCTTGATTGCTATCACCCAGATTCGCCTTACGAGTCGTCGATGGCTCGTAGACTACGGCAGCTTCAACTGTGGTAGGAGCGGGCAATCGCCCATTTATTCAGATACGATGAGGGTACGTCGTGTCGTATGTGTGTGTACGGATATTTGTTTAGCCAAGCATGCATTAAATAAACAAAAATTGTCCTCATCACCTCAAGAACATAAACAGCTTGTACAGCAGCGTAACACGTCAACAGCGTTCAATGTCTTTTTTTTAGATTGAATGCCACAGCCGGAGTGTATAGTGGCGAACGAAAGCTCTGATGCAGGAACTGCGTGGCGGATGGACGGACGGATGGGCCCACTTTTCGCGGATACCAAGCATGCATCACCCTTTGTGACGAAACTTGATGTTGGAAGCATTCATCTTCCGTCTTAGTGAACAAAACATGCGAGAATCCTGTGTTTATTGCATGAAAGAAACCACTCTCGTCTTCGATCATCAAGGAGTCATTACCATTATCAGTTAAAATAATTTTGCGGTACCAGAGTGCCGTGTCATCACCGACCATCTCTACATTTACGCCATATGTCTAGAGTGAGTGCCGCTTGACTTTAAGTATAATGAGGGAATTAGGTTTTGGTGACTGAAGCTGGTTGCTAACGCTTCCACACATGTGCTAAACAATTGGAAATTTATGCCTTTGTAAAGCAAGCACTGACCTGGCGATATAGCATTTACACGAGAAAAAATATATTAACAGTTCTGAAAGAGTGGTCTGTGAGAAATTTCATGGCGAGCAAACTTTACGCCCTCAATTATTTTCCGCGGGATACGGTAATGCAGTTTGCAGGAAGTCCTGCTATTTAATAACAGCCATACGGAAGAAGACGTTTTCTCACTGCGTCGTCGTTCTTGCAGTAAGCAATTCTGGAATTTTGTTCTCACTTGTATACTTCGACGTGGTAATATTATGCTTAAAATCTCGCCGTAAATGACGTGGCGGCTCTTTTCGCGACACCGGTGGAATTCGAAAATGCCCCCAGCATTCTTAAACCTGCTTCAAAGAACTGCGCATGGTTTAAAATATTTTGCAACTCTCGCTGTCACGCGCCTTGCCGACCAACCGCAGCTAAGGTGCGTTAAATTCAAAGTAAGTTTGAATTATAAATTTTTCAGTTCCGCATTTTACCGTCCGCCAAGAAGGAAAGCGAGGGCCAGACTCAAGCTAGTTACTGGCTTCATCGATCACTGGAGCTTGACTTGCTCTCCTTAAACTCGGCTAGTTCGACCTTATTATAGAGCACGGCTGCCTAACAAAACTGGTTCTACTCTGCCATGTATTAGGATAATGACTCCAATGTGGTTATTTTTTTAACTAAATCCTGCAGGATCGACTTCTTTGTGTGTTTCTGGGGCGCGCAGAAAAGACGTCCTCAAAGAAAGTCGATCTTTCAAGAAGTGGGGAGCAGTCAGGTTGGGAAGCGGGTTGGTTTCTCCACCAAAAGGCCGCCTTTCATACTTGGTCTGCACGAAAAGGTCCGACCAGAAGCGCGGAGGGACCTCATGAATGCGAAAGGAATGCATCGGAAGGAACTCGTTCGGAATTCCCGGCCTGGCACCGCCGGTTGGCACAGAATTCTGCGCCATCGATTCCCTGTCGAGAGCTTGCAGGAGACTGAGAAAGCAGGGCTGAGAGGGATGGGGAATTCGGCCTGGCGAAGGAGAGGGCTGGATGTTCTACGTCAGGAGACACATTCCGCCTCGAACGTTTGTCCCTCTACCCTGTCACTCATTGCAGCATATATACAAAGTTGTAAGCAGCCCAGACTTTAGCATCACGGGACAAAAGGGAACGTACACGCCGGGCTATCATTTACCAAGAGTAGGGATAAACGGAATCTAGGTGTACGTACCATGTCGATGCCGCACTTTCTTGTCACCTCACCTTTTGATCCCCTAAAAAAGAGATAAAAAACAATTCCTTGACAGGACACCATGTCCGGTGTCTTCTTAGGTGCTACGGCTCCCTTTCACGGCAGTCGCCGGACTATGGTTTGGCCAGTTTCATTAGGCAGCTTTGTTCCTCGACTCTCTGTTTAGCGAGTCATCTACCCAGATTGCGACGGAAGCGGTTTTTTTTTTTGGCAATGCGGCACCTTACTTGTAATAGTAATACGCTAGAGGGATTTTCGACGATTTTTCTTCTCCATCTGCGTCTCAATTGCTTCAGAACACCGAAGAAAGTTTTGGTGTAGACGTTTCCCGGCACATTATTCTATATTGCTTGTTCTGTTACTTTTTCTCCGCATAGATATATACCCCCGTAACCCCCTCCATTGATTCTGTTGTGGAGAGAGAGAGAGAGAGAGAGAGAGAGAGAGAGAGAGAGAGAGAGAGAGAGAGAGAGAGAGAGAGAGAGAGAGAGAGAGAGAGAGAGAGAGAGAGAGAGAGAGAGAGAGAGGGAGACAGCTTTAATGAACACTGAAGAGGTTAGCCCCACAAACGGCGGGGCTTGCTACTTCAGATGGGGGTGAACATAGTGAGGCAAAAAAAAAGAAAAAAAAAAGTGAAAGAAGTACGCAGCAACAATGAATCATAGGGAGAAGAAAATAAAATCAGTTCGGAACGTAGAGAAAATTTACAGCACTAGGAGGAAAAACAATCTGAGGATCCCAAGATTAAAGAACCTCGATTAATCCCGAGTGAGACAAAAAAGTTAAGAGAACCTTTGTCCCTCGCGCCGCGTCAGCGTGATTTTGCCACGGACCAAAGAAGTGATGCAGCTCTAAGGAGTTTCCGCGTAGCAGTCGCGCAAGGGTTCTTTTCGCTGTTTCGCGATGAGTTGTATGCGGCGGGCAGTAACACAAGACATGCCGTATGTCTTCTCTCACAGAGCACACAGAGCACAATGGCAAATCCGCCCAGCCTATTTTAAACAGAAAGCTACCACTGAAGGCAACGTTCAGGTGTAGTCAGGGAAGGACACCTTCTGTTTGCTTTTGTAGGCCTCGCGGAAACTGGAAATTGCACTGAGGATCGATCACGTGCGGAGGCAAGGGTATCCTAAGAGGGTCCTGCCAAGCTGGCAACTGATGTTTCCATCCCAGTGCATTCACGGCCGTACTTCCGTATTGTCTGGAATACGGGATTCCAACAGACACAGACATATTGCGCGCCTCTTTCGCTGCTGCGTCAGAGACGACGTTCCCCTGGATGCCGGAATGACCTGGAAGCCATTGCAGTGAGATGCAGTGCCCGTCTCGTATTCCAAGTGTGCGCAATGCGTGTAGATCACGCACAAGTTGGCTGCAGCGGTGGGATGGCTTCATCAGTGTTTGCAGGGCCGGCCGCGAGTTGGTAAAGAGCACCCATTGCTGAGCGGGAGCGGGACTATTGGTGATGTGAAGGAGTTCCGCCCTAATAGCAGTTAACTCAGTGAAAGTGTTTCTCTTTCACAGCTAGTCCCACCGACGGAATCCACACTCCAATGGCTGACGAGTCAGGCCTCACGGACCCGTCTGTATACACGTGAACATGGCCAAGATGACGCGTGCTGATATGCTCCAGCGTGAAGTATCGCAAGGCTGGCTCAGACAGAGATGATTTCTTGCCTATAGCTGGTATGGTGAGGCATATATCTCATGGTGCAACTTTCCATGGTAAAAAGGCAGGCTTGATTGGGCGTTCGAAGTTGGCCGGTAGGAGGTTCCGTACATGAGGGGAAGACACCTGTGTTAGAGGATGGTCAGCACACCGGGTTACGTGACGGAGGCTGGTGCGAAGGAACTCTTGAGCTTGGAGTGTCTGGGCGGACATATACCTTGCGTCGCAGAGAGTTCTATTCGGGTATGTGCACCTTGGAAGGCCCAGGCAGATGCGCAGAACTTGAGCCTGTGCACACTCTAGCACTCGGAAGTTTGTCTTAGACAAGCCAGTCATCGCTGGGAGGCTGTACCGCAGAAGGCCAAGAAATAGTGCCTTGTAGAGTCGCAATAGTGAACACCCTGAGCAGCCTTATGTTTTTCCTGCCAGCATCCGGAAACTGGGCATAAATGAGTGCAGGCGTTCTCTGATGTGACGGATATGGGGGGCCCAGGATAGTGATATATCTAATGTTACTCCAAGAAATTTATGGTTATGAACGTACGGTATTCCTGTGTTATTTATGACCAGAGGATAGCGGGATACATCCCGCCTCGTAAAGGCAACTGCGGCACACTTTTCTGGTGAAATTAGCAATCCGCAGGTACTAAGGTACTTTTGAATTGCAAGAAGAGCTTTCTGAAGTCTGGATCGCATATTTCTCCGGTTTTTGCCAGAAGCCCAGACACAAATATCGTCAGCGTAGAGAGATATGTTGACCCCTTGGGGTAGTACTTTCGTGATGCGGATGAGGCAGATGCTAAACAGGACAGGACTTACAACTCCGCCTTGCGGGACGCCCTGTGTGATCTCATGTCGCCTTGTGTCGCCTTCATTGGTGGTCACATAGACATGCCGATTCTGCAAGTAGTCGCAGAGCCAAGTGTGCATCCGCCCTCGTAGCCCTACAAACGTCACTTCCCTTCGAATAGCTTCATGAGCAACGCTGTCAAAAGCTACCTTGATGTCTAGGAAGACAGCTACTGCGATATTTTTTGCAGCGTTTTGCCGATGAATATCCCTCACCAAAGCAATGACGTTGGCGATGCTACTTCTTACTTCTCTGAACCCTGACATCTCTGGGGGATACACTTCTCTGTCCTCAAGAACCCAGACGAGTCGCTGCAGCACAATTTTCTCCATTACCTTCCCTATGCAGCTTAGTAGAGCAATAGGGCGTAAGAGTTGATGTCAGTCGGCGGTTTTCGTGGTTTGAGGACCGCTTCTAGGCGACCAACTTTCCAGCTTGCTTCCACGCGGCCTGTCTGCCACGACTTGCTGTAGAAGGTAAGCAGTTGCCGAAGGGTGTTACTGCCGAGGTGTCGCAAAGCTAAATATGTAACGCCATCGGCGCCCGGCGAAGAAGGCAGGTTAACGGACGCTAACGCTGTGATTAGCTCGTAGACAGTGCAGTGCATTCATCTATGAGCGTAGCATTCGTTGTGGACAGCAATCAGTCAGGACCTCTAAAATCACTGCAGAGCTCCGGGGAGCTGTAACCTTGGCGCAAAATTCGTCAGCTACGTCCAGTTCACTGACTCCACGCTGGAGAGCTATTGATGAGAACAGATGAGCTTGACTCGGTGTTGCTCTCAGGCTGCGGAAAACTTGCCAAATGCGAGTCAGCGGTTTGCGGGGATCAAGCTTGGAACAAACTTCTCTCCGGCGCTGTCTTGCGAGCTTATTCAAGTACTTCTGAATGCGCTTCTGGGCATGCCTTGAAGCTCGAATGTCATCTGGTGATAGCGTTTTTCTCGCACGGCGCTGTGCTCTCATGCGAATAGCACGAATGCGTTCATACTCTCCGTCCACTGGTGCCCACGCCTTTGGCACCGAGCTCTGCCGTGTTGTCTGGGACTGGGCCCTGGCAATAGCTGGCACGTGCTGGCACGTGCCCAGGCTGGCACGTGCCCAGGCGCACTGCCGTCGGGCAGCAGGAGCGGTGGGAGGGGTTGGAGCTTGATGAACTTGATCAGGCATCTGCGGTGGTAGCGGCGGGAACTCAGAAAAGTCAAAATCGGTGTTCTGACTTTGCCTCTCTTCTGTCGTTCTGTTGGTGTCGCGACGCGTGGAGCGTTTCTTGGATGAGACCGCCGCCTTCGCTGCCTTGTAATCTACTTTGTTTTGGCTCTTGTACTTGTAGACGCTTCTCTCTTGTCGAAACGTTGGACAAAAGTTGAAGTCAGCCTCATGAGTCCTGCCACAGTTTGGACAGCGCTTCTCAGTTGAAGTACAGGCCTTCAGCTCATGGTCGTCTCCACAGCGGGGGCAGCGCAACTTGGGCTTGCACGTTTCAGCGATATGACCGAAACGCTGACATCGCGTACACTGCACCGGCTTTTCTTCCTAGTCGTACACCTGGTGTCGGGTGTATCCCAGGATGACATATTCAGGTCTCGTGTCAGTGGGAAAATAATCTGTATAACCTCTGACGTCCCCATGCGTCGCGCCGATCGTGCTGGTGTTCTGTGCCGCACGCATTCAAGTATTTCAATGTCAGAGATGCCCTGAGGTACTTCTCTGATAACTCCAACCGCACAGCTTGCTAGGCGAGGTTCATAGGCACGCACGGGAATGTCCCCGATTGCTGTTATTTGCAGGAGGCGTTCAGTAGCGTCGGCATTCCTTGTGCCTTTAGCCATGAGGTTGAGCCGGTAATTTGGTCGCAGCTGCAGCACCCCGTCCAGTGCCTTGCCTTCCAGGCTTTCTTTCAGCAACAGTGGATTGAAGCGAGTAACATTTTTTTTTAATCCAGTGGCTTTAGGATCACAGTAAGGCCATGCTTTGGTGCACTTGGAGCAGCGTTGCTTGCCGCGACAGATAGAGATCTTTTAGATCCTCGACGTCGTTTGAGAGGCACAACAAGTTGAAACTTCTCCTCGTTGGAGGGGAGTGTGCCGTATTTAGCGTACTCATAGGCCATAGTGGTCGAAGACTCGGAAGAGATTGAGCTGATGTCGTGATCCATACCTTCAGTGGTGACGTCAGCGCGTCTGGCCGCAATCTCATCCTGTGGTGCAGTTTCCGTAGAGAGCAAAATTGCAGGAGGTTGGAGAGGCACACTCTGTAGAGCATCAGAAGTGGATCATTATTGGATGGTAGGCCTAGCGCCCCAGGAGCAGCTGCAGCCACCGAGCCAAGATTTGTAGCGGGTGGGTGGGGAAGCCCCGGAGGCTCCGTGAAGTCCGTGGGCAGCATCGCGAATGTTGGAAAACACTGTTCTAACCCCGTTGTCGGACTTGAGTTCCCACAATATCATCCAGAAAGCGCAGAGCGGGCCGAGCACCACTTCACTTCGTCTTGGCCATTAGTCTATGGGAAGTTGTGTTCATCAGCAAGAAAAGTAGAACAAATAAACATTTGTTTTCTGCTTATATATGAATACGAGTACAGTTATCTTCATTGAGCACCTCCCAGTAATGTGGTTTTAACGATTTCCTGCGCTCGACTGGTTGGTCAAACACTGCACGTATGTCTGTGTTTGTTCCCTATGGCGTGAAGATAAGGCAAATTCCCTATCTCTAACTGAAAGAACGAACTCTCTAATGACGATGGCATACATGTCGCTTCCTGAAGTTTCCCGTGCATTGTAGCACTGTCCCATGGCGTTTATTCTGTCCAACACCAACAAATTTGAGGACCAGTTCTTCAGCCCACTGCCCTTTACGACGTCAAAAATTTGACAAAAATGAGCCTGGAGACGATAACTGGCGATAAATAATGTTGCTGCAAAGTGCACCGTGCTTTTAGAAACTTGATCATCAAGTGAGACGTGTTCGGCTCAGGTTCTTCAAAGGTGCGCGAGTCGGACATATCAAAACCCCTTCCTTTAGACGGTTCTCTGTTCCGGCTACAAGGCTCCGTGTAATTAGAATAAAGTTTGGTTTTTAAGAGCTGACGCGTGCAGTGGATGAGGTATACGACTAAACCTCATCCGCAAATTTGATTTTCTTCACATGGCGATTCCCGGGTCAGAGGAGCAATATCAATTTATACAGTGGGCAGACTCGCAGAGCATTCCAGATTTGTGACAGCGCACAACCTTGTCACGCTTACTGATTTATTTTTCTGTTTTTTTTTTTTTGCAATGTGTCAGTGTTCAAGGTATTTCTATTACACAGAGTACGAGAAGAGATGGGCTTGGTGCACTCGTTCAATCAAAGCTGCAGCTAAGATGAATTTATGCGTAAAGCACGACAAGCTCTATAAAGTGGACTCCAGAAAGGGACAATCTGTAAGTCGACAGCTGAAATACCGCTTTAAGAGGGCACGGCAATAAATATGAGCTGCATCAATGCCTGTTTAACTTATTCCTAATTTCACTCCACGATCGTTCCCCCCAAATCATTTTATTGAGGTGTTGGTAAGCCAATAGTTAAAATATGGGCGGTTTAGCTAGTCTAACCACTTTACTAGCAGAAGGAAAAACAAAACCAGCCCAATTTCGCCGTTTTACTCCCATCTTGTCACACTATATTCTCTGGCCTCGCGGTGTACAGTTTCGAATTGGCGCCACCGCTCCGACAAGTTCTAGAAGGCGTCTCTGGAGGGCGATAGAATCGCGTCAGAGGCAAGACGCTCAGTTTTTGCATTACATGTTGCATTTGTATATGAAGTGCAAAAGGGGAACCATTGAGGGCCGCGCGTGTGTGTTCGTGGGTATGTGCTTGTGTGCGTTGGGTGTGGCCGTGCATGCCGTGCGTGTGTGTACCTGTCTGTGTATGTGTGTGTGCGTGTGTTTGTGCAAGCGTGCGTTGTGTGTCTTGTATGTGAATGTGTGTGCGCGTTCGTTTGTGTCTGTACGTGTGCGTGCGCGCGCGTCCATGCACGTCCGTGCGTGCGTGCGTCCGTATGTGTGTGTTTGCGTGTGTGCGCGTGTGTGTGTGTGTGTGCGTGCATGCGTGTGCGTGTGCGCGCGTGTGCATGCGCGTGTGTGCGCGCGTGTGTGTGCGCGTGTGCGTGCGTGTGCGCATGTGCGTGCGTGTGTGTGTGCGTGCGTGTGCGTGCACGTCCGTGCGTGCGTGTGTGTGTGTGTGTGTTTGTGTGTGTGTGCGTGCGTGCGCGTCCGTGCGTGGATGCGTGCGTGTGTGTGCGTGCGTGTCTGCGCGCGCGTGTTTGTGCATGTGTACGTGCGTGAGTGTGTGTGTGTGTGTGTGTGCATATGTGCGTGTGCGCGTGCGTGTGTGTGTGTGTGTGTGTGTGTGTGTGTGTGTGTGTGTGTGTGTGTGTACGGGCGTGCGGGTGCGCGTGCGTGCGTGTGTGTGTGTGTGTGTGCGTGCGTGCGTGTGTGCAGAGGGCGAGAAAGAGAGAAGCAAACTCGCTGTGCTTTAATTTAGGAAAAATATAGTGTCGATACCTCACTAGCGTACAGTAGCAGCCAGGGCCTTCTGTAATATAGGCTCTGGTAGCCGCCATGGTGGCGCGCGCCCTCGTTGTTTGCGATATAGCTAGAGGAAAAAATACGCGGAATAAATGCACGTACGATGCGTGCTCACCGGATCCACCATTGCCTCTCCTCGCCCTTCTTTGAGTGTACAAGCGTTGCTTCCAATAATTGTTTTCGTGTTTTCCTTGCTACCATTACCCGGCTCTTCTCGCCCCACTTTTCACCACGTCCGTTGAACTCTTCGCCACCGCGGACGTTGGAACATCTTCGGGAATGCGCTCTCGCGGACGAAGGAATCGGCTTGTGAACTGAAAAATAAATCTGTCCGGTGGCTGTGCCTACCCATTGCCTCCTGGTTGGCATGTTTTTTTTTTTTTTTTCGAGTGGTAAAGCGTTTTGAGTCTAACGTTGTGAATGAGCTTCAGTCTTAGATTCTTGTTTGCCGATTCGCCATGACGAAGGAATCTCCGCTCACCCACAATTGCTACTCTCCGTGCGACTTTCCCTGTGTGTTCTTAAATCTTCATGCCTCATACCTCAATGGTGGCTTCCTACGCTTTCGTGTCCTTTTTAACAGCATTGGCTTCAAAAGGGAAGATGTCAGCTGTTCATCATGTCCGCACCAGTGTCATCATCATCAGCAGCAGCGCCATTAGCATCATCATCATCGAGGTTTGCCTTTAAAGGGCGCTCCACATTAAAAAAAATTAAAGCCGTTCCAGTCAATGTGAAAGCTGTCGGAAGTACAGAGCAGTGATTCGCCATAATGTGCTGTAGCGCCGTTATCCGCTCCTCCCAAAGCAATTCATATTTCCCGCCTTCGCAGTGCTCACGCACTCCCTGCCTGAAGCTGCGCCAGTGGGAGTTCTGTTCTTTATGTGCTTGCTTTTCCTCACGCACGTGCCAAAGTTGCACTGCCACTTTTTTTCGTTTACTATGGTGAAAACCAACCCAACGAGCGTTCCTAAATAAATGAACACAGGTGCTTCCGGTTAATTACGTATATTTTGCCTCAAACGTACCTACAGTTTTCTTTGCGCTAAACAACGGGGAGATGTATGACAAGCGCCAGCGGTTTACGAGTTCCGAACGCTTATGACTATATAAACCGCTCGGCTTTCGCAGCCTCTAGGTTACGCCGCGACGACAGCACCTACGAGGGAACGCCGTGTGGCTCTACTTGGGTCCAGCTTAACGTTAAGTTAAGTGCTCTGCACTTATTATACTTTACCTGCCTCTTTGCAGCAATGGAAACTTTACAGTGCTGGGCGATAGTTATGATAGTTATAGCGGTAACTTATGCGCTGGGGAAGGCAGAAGCTACAAGGCAAGCCAACAACGAATAATCGGAACACGTTCGAGTAACCGCCTCCATTTTCATCTCTTCTGCCGCGCACTGCCTTCCTGTTACCTGTACTACTGATCAGACGCCCACATTTGAGTCGGAATAAGCGGTGATCCCAGCAAATGAGTTGTCTTAACGTGCGAGCGCACCCTCTACACGGGGCAACCTTCGATCCTGACCGGAACCTTACCATCCTCAGGAGACAGCGCGGAGCACCGTGTACGCCACCGCCAATGCCTTTAGATCCTGCGTGACATTTACTTCACCATTCAGTCCCACACCCGTCCCTGTAACGACGAGATGACGCGTATGTTCTTCAGGCACGAACCCTTTCCCTCTGATACCGCCTTTGGTTGCACTCGCAACCTTCCAGGTAGTCCACGACGCAATCTAAAAGCGCCCAGTATTCCATCATTCACACTTACGGGAATTGCTTTCGCTCCCGCATCTCCCCTTTCCTTCCCTCATGACAACCCCTTCCTTCCAACTCCTCCTCACTCACTGCTGAGCCAGCTGGCCGCTTCATTTGAGAACCTCCATGGGACGCCTCGTCTGGTCGAGCCTAGCGTCACTATACAAAGGATTTTAGAGTATCGGCAGCCTTTTCTCTCATTGTTATGTGCCGCCAGGATTTTCATTGGTCGGTCGGCACCACGTGATATTTGTTTACATATGGGCGCAGCCATTTTGTTTCTGGGCGCCCCCCCCCCCCTCCTCTCTCTCTCTCTCTCTCTCTCTACTGCGCGGACGCTAGAGCGGCCGGTCACACTCTGCCCTTCACAACCAGCGGCGGTTTCATTGGGAGAGATGGCAACACTGCAAAGCAGAAACAACATGGCCCCCAGATGCTTCCGGGTGCTCGAAGTGGCGGTACTCTTCAGCGTAGCTTATTTAGTGACGCTAGTCGAGCCCATCAAGTGCATCCTTGAGTCGCCAGCCGACCATCGGATCTGGCGTCCCCCCCTCATCTACCTCTCCCTATCCTTCTCCTGCCACCATTTCTTCACCTTCTAGCCAGTTCCGCACAGGGGCCTTTTAAATTTTCGAACAAAAGCAACGACCGCAAATGTTTGCAAGCTGCGTGTAGTTACGACAGTTATTTTTTCTTTAGTTATTCTTTCGTATAAACTTACTTTCGTATACTTAAGATGCTAAGGCTCGACGATCAGTGCGCTGTGAGGAGTACGTTGGTGTCGACCATGCACATCTACCGAGAGGTTCGCATCGACACTAAGAGCCACGAATTTTGTTTCCTTCTAACATGGCAAAAGGAAGTGCAAATGTGTTTTTTGATAACTGTTATTTTCTAACCTCTTCCCAGTTCCCACTTTTCAACTTCAGGGTCTTACGACCTCGTTCAATAAACAGCCATTCATTCAATACCTCCTAACATCGAAGTTCAGATCTCGTTTGCTATTTACTAGCTCGCCTGCTACACTTCCACGCATTCCGTAAAGCGGGTCTCGGTTAATAGGTTAACTCGCAGTAGTGCACCGTGCTCCGTTTGGATGTGCACAAGCGCTTATGCTGGGTTGAAGAAACTCTTCGTATAGGAGGACTGTTGGTTCTGCATACCTCGCTGTTTCTTTTCGTTACGTCTGCAGTTCCCTGCGACGACCGTGCTCGCAGGATGATATATTTTATTTCATTTGTACTAAAAATAGCGCCACTTGCAGGGCGGCACGCACACGCCAGCAAAGCAGCGCCTTCTCTTGCATCGGCGAACGTCGTCCATTTCTCCCGTGCTCGCGGAAGTAGTCGGCCTTCACTTCTTCGTGAACGGGCGAATGTAGAAGTGCCTCGCATTATTTCGAGGCTTGTAAAAGGAAAGGAAACAAAATAGAGAAGAAAATTCACACGGCTGCCTTCTTCCACTTTTCGCCACATGACTTTTTAAGTGTTCTTTTCTTTTCTTCTCCTTTAAATGGTTAAAAAATTAGACTTTTTCACCGTAGCCGTGCAGCGAACCATGTACCCGGCAGCCTCGTTTTCGGTAATGCACGGATAAACCATCTCGCGTACTCGACCTTCTCGAGCGGGTAGCCGGGTGCGCTGGAGTGATCGAAAATGCAAGTGTATATGGTGTGGTTTCTGTAGGCCAAGAATCAACTCGCTCGTTTTTTTGTCGCTACATCATGGCCACTCTGAACTAACCCTTTTGTCTTGTGAAAATATTAGCCTCTGCTTTGCAATTGTGACGCGTTGAAGTTCCATACAGAACTGTTTTTATAAATTACTTCTAACCGCACATGCGTTTCACTATAGTAATCTCATTTATGTTGTCTTATTAAAAAAACAGAAGTAAGTAGAAATAAACTGGTGCCTCTGGCAGCCATTGCAGTAGAGTGATTCGAATAAATATGGCATATAATTAAATAAAACCGCATAGTTCAGCACATGCCAGTGGAAGTTATAGTGCGTCTAAAAAGACGTAAGCAAACCAAGAGAAATAATAAGCTATAAGAGTACTGCAGTTTGGTGTTAATTCTTCGAAAATTTCGAGTACCCTGTTTGGTTCCTACCGATGAGCGATAGGCAATCCCCACCTGATAGCTATCTGAATTAATGTCTGGCGGGATAATATTTAGCGGAATCCAGTTTAGTGTACCATGCAGTTCATGCCTCGTTTTTCTAGCGAATAATTTAGTTAACTAAACCGGTTGAAAACAAAAATTGTGGATACACAATTGTTACAGCCGAACGCTAGGCGGATCATTGCGTTCGGCATAGCGCGAACACGACGCTGTCTCTTGATAAGCTCAGTGCGAGCGGCCATCATGTCTGAGCGCCTATGCGTGTCGGTGAAATTGGATTTGTGCGTTGGTTTTATAAGCTTTATAGGCCGGCATCCCGTATCTGAACATCCTGCTGCAGTTGTACCTTTTAGTGCTACAAACCGAGATCCTTTAGAATCTGCGCCTGCACTCTACCCAAATACATTGCTTATGAGAGATTTTATCAGAGGCAGTGTCAGCACTCGTACAGCGCATGCCATGGAGAAGTCTATGCGCAGGTTTACATGGCAGCTTTATTCTCCCCCCCTCTCTCTCTCTCTCTCTCTCTCTCTCTCTCTCTCTCTCTCTCTCTCTCTCTCTCTCTCTCTCTCTCTCTCTCTCTCTCTCTCTCTCTCTCTCTCTCTCTCTCTCTCTCTCTCTCTCTCTCTCTCTCTCTCTCTCTCTCTCTCTCTCTCTCACACAAGGCTGTGTAGCAGCATTTGCCGCTACACAGCCTTGTGTGAGGGTTCCATGTACCCTTGTAAAGGGCGTTGCACTGAGCTTTAAAGTCGGCTTAGGTATCATGCAAAATGCATTTTTTTACGACAGTTTGTCAGAAACAATGTCAGCAGTCGTTGTTCGAAGTATGAAGGTCCTATGAAACGCTTTACACCCAGTTCATTTGAGGTTGGCTGCACTACTGTACACAGGCATTGCTAGCGCATCACGCCACGCGTTTTTGCTGTTCTCTTTTTTTTTTTAGGTGCGGAGTACCTTAAGGCCGCACAATGTCTGTCCGCCTCCGTGCAAATAGCATTTACAACCGCGAAAAATCACACAGGCACCGACAGTATTCGAGACTGTGTCTGGTAGACCAGACAGAGTAGGTGTCAGTCGTCTTACCCATTGGGCTGCGACCGTGAACTAGTACCCGAGTCAAACAGCTTAATGCCTCGCCTGTAACGGTGCGGAGTACATTAGGACCTCCCGATGTCCGCCCGCGTTCATCCGCGCGCACACAACCATCAAGCGATTTAGGGAATAATTAAGGTGCACATCATGGCTCAAATCGAATGACGGTCGGGTCGCAAATCGGATGTCACTCGGGGCGCAACTTGGATGTCATTTCGAGTCCCCGTACACCACACACTCGCCATCATCAACGCAGTGGAGATGCTGCCATTTTTTATTTCTTTCTCATTCATTTTGAATGTACAATCGGTAAAACGCTTGTCTATAGGAGCAATTTGAACTTCAGCTAGTTACATCTGAAAACTGCCGGAACGTACTCTTTACAAACATGTTGGAGGCAAAACGGGAGGGCTTAGACTTCAGAACGCCGGAGTAGTTTTTTTCAAATACCGCTGGAGCGAGGCAGGAAAAGGCTGAAGGTATGAAATGTGTGTTATTGACACGCGTTTTGCCGGCTGTACTAGTCATATACATTTGTACTATTATAACGACTAGATGAGCAAACTTAAAACATCGCGCATTTATTTGGCATATTTAAGACGTCACACGTTCTTTAGTGGGGAACTGACAAAGAATATTTTCGCATAAAAATCTACGTACGTCAGTGACTTGGGCATACAGGAAGTTTCTGCAGACACTTTACACTGGAAACCTAATCTCCCAAAATAGTATGCATTGACACACGCAATTTTTATAGGCACGCAAAAATTGTAGTTAGGTTAGCGCATTCAATTATCATTATCACTGCTTACCTAAAACTATTCTGATCACTGCTTATTTTGCTGGCTCTGCCCGTTTCACGCACGCTTTTTTATTCTGGCTCATAACCCAAATGGACACCGACACTACGAAGCAGACGACTTATCTTCACGGATCAGACGACTTATCTTCACGGATGTAAGGCTCACCATGGCGCAACTGGCGCTGTTGGAAGGGAGAGAAAAAAAAATCAATCGGTACGGACGCCTAGCTAATTTCTTACAGCCCGAGTGAAAGCCTACTCGCAAGCGGGCGCGCATTCGCACGCAATAGCAAACTTTGTGTTCTACCAAGAAAACCAGGCGTTTCCTGCACGTCTGACTTCAACGCTGCCGGAACCCAATAAGATACACGTGTTTTCTTTGCAGATAGTGAGCATAAAATAAAAGAAAGCGGGGCGACTCCGCACTAGAGGCGCGAAGATTGTGCAAACAGCGAAGCCGGCGGCCCCACCTAGCTTATACTTGACACGGCTTAGTTTATTCGTAGTTATGCTACAGCGCAGATCACATTTTTGAGTAACGCCTGGTACAGAATGTTCTCGCAACTGATGTAATATCTTTAAGTAATGACGTCATTTCACGTCTCAGCCAACCTAATCACGTGAAAGGCCGTTTTTAAATGCAGAGCATTTCTTTAACTCACGATGTCACCCGTTCTAGGCGTCCGTAGTAGTCCGCACCCCTCCCCCTACACTATGTAAAAAAATAATACTTACCGGCGCCTGGTTTCGATCCCACGACCCTGCGGGCTGAACGCAAGGTAGATGGTGCTCTACCCACTGCGCCACAAAGCCGACACAGAATGGAAGGCTACGAACGCGCCTTATATCCTTGACTCATTCAAACTACGTCAAGAAGCTGCTGATACAACGCATTCACTACCACCAACTCCCCAAACACTAAACGTTAACGCAATACACCCACCCCCTAAACGACACATTTACTCGAGTCCCCCTCGCGGGGAGATGGGCCCAATTTTTTTTACGTCCATAGCTCATGACATTTCTGTTGCGTCGGTAGTCTCAACACGGCATAAGACTGCTGATTTGCTGTAATTCGCCGAATTTGCTTCGTTGACGGCATAGATTGGTCCTATGAGTGCGTTGTGTTGAAGCTGAACCGAGGCATTGCCTTAAAGTGAGGTGGCCTCTTAGTCAAGGTGAAAGCATGTCTCTGAGATTTCAAAAAGCGACCGCTGTGTTACTTGAATTTGTGATGCATTTTTTTAGGCAAAAGCATCGAGTGCCCCATTCTAAAAAAAAAGAAAACTGTGGTTGATTTCTCTGTCACAGGAATCGGTGAAACACGAAAGTGACATGTGCAGCGAAATGAGCATGGTTTGAAGGTCGGCGGCTGTCTTGTGGGTGTGCTTGGTGAGCATCCTGCTGGCCGGTCGCTTCGGAAAAGGTGTACTGGTGCCATTTCCGTGACGGATATGACGTCAGTGAAATCTTGGTGTATCCCGGCATAAAACACTGTCGTGTTAAAATATAAAACCCGAAAACGAACAACCCTAAGTATAACGTACTCTTTAGTACTTAAGATTGCTTCCCCACAAGAATACCCTGGGTGCAGGGGTGCATCTTTTCCAGGCCGTTTGCTTTGTTGCACTGGCGTCACTTCCGTGACGGATATGACGTCACCGAAATCTTCGTGTATCCAGGAATAAAACACTTTCGTGTTAAAATACCGTCCCCGTCATCATTGTTGCTGTCTGTTCAAGAAAATAGGCACCGCTGTAGAGAGCCAATAAATATAAAGGCATGTAAGATCTAACGGGATTTGAACCCGGATGTTTGTAGTAGCGGTCCAATGTGCTGCCACTGCACTATCAAAGCATTTTTTTTCTTTATTGCATGGGAGAATACGCTCAACCATAACGACAGTACAAGGACAGTATACCTAGTCAAGATAGTCAAGCAGACAAGATAATTTTGTTGAACTACATTGGCCGTGGTACAACAAAATTTGTTATTCGTCGTTGTGGTCGTAGCCCATACGCACTTGGGGGATTGGCCAGATTCGAGAGCTTCGAGGGTCAAATATGCCCGCTTCACAAAAGTATTCCCAACAGTATGAATTGGAAACGTAAAAGTTGTAGGACAGTGCGCGCCGCGTGACACCTGGACGTGGTTAGAAGAAAAGCCGCCGGTGGAAGTAATTCGCGCCGAAAGGCAGGGAAACGATGGGAATAAAGAGATGAAAATACGATGTAACAGCAAGTAGTAGTAGTATAAACGTTTATTTGCCACAAATGGTAAAGGAGCGGAGGATGATCTCCTGCGCCGGTCCTGAGGTGATCGTACCGTATGGTTGGCGGCGTCCCTAGTCCGGGGTGCCATGGCGTGCCTCAGCACGAAGAGCCCGGGTCACCAGGACACGCTGGTTCTCCAGCACCACGCTGCTCAGCATGGCCTCCCACTGCTCCGGTGATAACGCCAGGACGTCCGGTGGTTCCTTAACGCCCTTACACTCCCACACCATGTGGTATAGGGTGTTGGGTGTTCCGCTGCATAACTGGCATTCGAAGCTGAATAATGTGGGGTACATCATATGCAATCGTGTGGCATGTGGGAATGAATCTGTCTGAACTGAAGTCTTCGTAGATGTGTTGATTCTTCTTTGGTGAGCTTTGGATGCGGAGGTGGGTATTTCCTTCTTGTGAGCGTGAGGTGTTCCAAGATGTCTTTGCTTCGTTTGGTAATGGAATGGCTGCGTGGCATCCCGGGGAAGAGGTCTGTTCCCGACAAGGCAACTTCCCGGAGTGAGAGGTCTCGGGCTACGGCGTCGGCCGCTACGTTACCGTCTAGGGGTTCATGCCCCGGTGTCTACAGGATGTGGATGTCTAGTGGCTTTCGGCGTGCTTGAAATGTCTTGGACAATATTCGAAGCAAATAAATTGTTAATAAATATCGTCAGACTTTCGCCCTCAAAGCTCGTAAGCAGGCTTAAGTGCCCCGGATGAATTTGTTTGCGCGTTTACTCGAGGACTTGACATCCTAAAACCAGCTTTCAGCACCTCCGTGTCGACCCACCGCTGTGCGCACGAGGGCGATGACGTTTAGTGGCATCTTCGGTGACTCGCTGTCGGTCGCCTCTCTCCGGCACGAAAACGATGCGCGGCTCTTGTGCTCGGCACGTCTCATCGTGTATGCTTGTGTACGCCCTTTGTTTGTAAGCGCGGAAAGTGCAGAAAAGAGGGACGTCGGTTGCGTCTGCCTTCAGGTTTCAAAGCGAGCGTCACGGCGCCCGAACTGGCACAATGCACTCGAGACAATGGCAGGGAAGGCGCGAAAGAGACAGCGGTGTATACGCGAGTGTGGCACAAAATTCACGGGTACGCGCATTGCATTATATATGGCAGGCCGAGGGGGGCGCCGAGTTCTGACTCGGCGGATGGAATGAGTGCGTGTACGGAGGAGGTGCGTCGTGTGAGGCGATTCTTAAAATATGACGGGACATAACGACGAACTTCTCTCGTCGATTC
The DNA here is from genome assembly GCF_048455015.1 of Haemaphysalis longicornis. Classification (NCBI taxonomy): domain Eukaryota; kingdom Metazoa; phylum Arthropoda; class Arachnida; order Ixodida; family Ixodidae; genus Haemaphysalis; species Haemaphysalis longicornis. The sequence continues at coordinate 47,128,309 of NW_027526335.1, read as the reverse complement.
GGAGCATCGTAAGAATCGCCCTATATAGCTTTTCGGGAAGAGACAAACGGCGGTTATGGAGTGGCTAGCTGTACGGACAAAATACTCCGGCCAAGTTGCTTTGTACTGAGAACTTATGTAGATTCTACACTGCTCATGAATGAACAATAAAAACACGTAAGCGAAGTGTAGTTGAAGAAAGAAAAACAAATGTTCTCAGGCAGGTACAATAGGTATAGCCATCCTTGGAATTATTGTGGCTTTTATCTTCCGCCTCTGATTTTGACTTTCCTTCTTGGACCAGCTACGCTATGGGAAAGACAGGCAGAGAAAAGGCAAGCGTGGCAGGGGGCGGCAGAAAGTTAGATGGGCAGATCAAATCAAGACGTTTGTTGGGAAAAATTGGTCGCAGTTAGCACAGGACCGGGATAATTAGAGATCCATGGCAGAGGTCTTTGCCTTGCAGTGGGCGTAGATAGGCTGATGATGATGATGGGGAAGACGTTTCATGAATCATATTATGTTATACAACACGCGGCCGTTATAGTGAGGGAGCCGCCCAAGTTTTAAATGTCATTAGCAAATACGACCGCACCGAACCAGTTTAAAGTAGCTCAGTATGCGTTAAAATATGGGCGCGCATGATTCCCGACTAGAACACAGCCCACCCAGCTCAGCTGGGAGGCTACCTTTTAAAGACAATTAATGTATCGCATCCCTCAGAAGCCTTGAAAGAGATAGCCGTCGAAAATGTTTGGCTCGGTAAGTGTTTCGTTACTGATTGATTGTAGGGTTTAACGCGCCGACTCAACGCAGGCGATGAGGCGCGCCGTAGTGGAGGGCTCCGGATCAATTTTGACCACCTGGGGATCTTTAACGTGCGCCGAAATCTCGTACACACGGGCGTTTTTGCTTTTCGCCTCTATCAGAAAAGCGGCTGCCGCGGCCGGGAATCGAACCCCCGTCCTCGTGCTCAGCAGCGCAACGCCTTAGCCACTGAGCCACCACGGCAGGTATGTGTTTCGTTAGTCGCGACAACCGCAAACACTATATTGTGCGTTACATACCGTATTTTCACGATTCTAACACGCACCCCTTTTTGCTAAAATTAGCCTTCATATTTGTGTGCGTGCACGTTATAATCGGATCTAAGCCGAAATCCGAACTAAAGCGGCCAGCAGCATTGCCATGGACACGAACTCCTCTTAAATTTTACTACTAAATCTGCGCGGTAGAACCATAGTGAAGTAATTGTTTTTCGGTTTCTTACGTAAACTTACCTGCGCGGTGGAATTGTGCAAATACGGTAGGCATCAAAATTTTTATGACGCATTTTCAGTGCATTCTGAGCTGTGTTAAGCGAGAAGAACCATACCTGTATATTTTTTTCTTCCTACGAGCCACCCGCCGGGCCTGTCCCTTTTTTTTTTTTTTTTAGGTATAGACACTTCAACGTAAGTTAGGTGGCCCTTGTACGTAGCGTGCGATACTGTCTTTTTCTAATTGTGTCCCGTTGATTTGTGTCGTAGCTTGACATGTATATTGAAGCTCCTTTCTATATTCGTCCACCGAAAATAGGACCTTCACGGCAGAAATATGCGTACCCGCGAACCTACTTCCGCGACTAACAGTGCATTCGCCCCGAAGTCGTGCATGAAGGACTTTGCTTTCTGACCCCCTTCTTTTCTCGGCTCTTCTACGTGTGCGAGCTCTGTGCGCTTCTCCGACTACTATCAGCGGCAGACGAGGAACGCGAAGGGCGTGTTCGTGTTGAAGGGGCATGAAGCAGGGGTGAAGAAGCGTCGCGCGCCCGCGCCTCGACTAGTTTCGCTTCCGTTGGCGGAAATGTCCTTCCCTGAGACGCGGAAGCACGTCGATTTCGTCCTTTTTCTTTTTTTCACCCTCGGAGGCTAGCTTGAATCCCCCTCCCCCCCCCCCTTTCCACTTTCCCCGCTTAACGTCACTGCCGCGTCGCTCGTTCTTCGGGATACATAAACCAAGGTGCTCGCGGCGGCATTTGGGTTTGCCGCGCCTGCAGTTTACGGCATGCGTTCGATTATTGGGAATAAAAAATACAAAAAAGTTGGGCACTTTTTAAACACTCGCACGAAGAAGGGACGGAAAAGTGCGCCCCCTGGCACCTCCCCTAAAAGAAAGAAAAAGAATCTCCAGCGAAAGAAAAACAAATCGTCCCGGATATTATTGTGGATAACGTGTCGCAGTTTGAGTACCACAAGTTGTGCTTGTACACAGAAGCGCTAAGAATTAAAAAAAAAAAAAGAAATAGCGACATTTGGTGCGAAATTTAAAGGTGCGAAGCATAATGTTCAGAAATTGAATTTGTTGTTTTTACTTTTGCTCTGATTTCTGGAAAAATAAGGTGGATGCTATTTTAGGTTCGAAACTCATACACGTTTTGTATGGTACACCAGATCTTGATAACAAAGAAGTTTTTCGTGTTTTGCGCATGCCCGATTTTACCTGGTTGTTTAAGCAAACAATTGTACTTGAGTATATTTGGTCTCTGCACTTTTGCCAGCCGTACACTCCTGTGCGGGATTTACGCCCTCACGATCGTTTTCTTTTAACACGAACTAGAGCTAGATTTGGTGAACATGTTCGCGAATACTATGTTCCGATGGTCCGGAATTCTTTGCCAGACGACTTCTTTTCGATGAATAGTCAAAGGAAAATTAAAAACAGTCTCATACAGTCAAACCCGGCTATAACGAACCCGGATAGAGCGAATTATGCTATATATCGAACAAAAATATTTCAGTTACAGAAATACATGGGGAAAATATTCTTTATAACGAAGTTCACATCCGATATATCGAACTCTGCGCGCCTAGAATGGCTGCCGAAATGCATGGTCTCGAAGCGGCGATTGAGATGTGGATTGGCCCTGACCACGGAGCAAGAGCCGCGACTGAGACATTGCGCCTCGCACGGAGTGACGTGATGCCCGACACTTTCCGTAACTGTTTCTGACGCGCGGGACTCACGATGGAACCCGCAAATTCCCCGAGTCCGGACCAAGACAGCAGCATCGGTGAACTTTGGGAAGAGCTCCCCCACGTTCCCGATGATGTCGCGAGTGAAAGCCGTCCGACGCTTACAATGAAGAGCTTTCGGCAGTCGATGTGCTCCGCCAATGCTTTTTTAGATTTTGGAGGACGCGGACTCGAACTGGTACAAACAATGTTTCGTGTAGAGTATGCTATGCTAGTTGAAGCCGCCAAAACGAAAGTGAAAACAAAAATCACCGCTTTTTTTGAAAAGTAGGCAGTTAAGGCGGAAAGTAGCTTTATTATTTGGAATAAATGGATTATTTTGTGTATGGTAATGGCTAATTTACTGTGTTTGTTTCTGCATGCGGGGATGGCGGAGTTGGGAGGGGGGGGGGGGGGTTCTCGTGGATTGCGAACTCGTAACAATAGGTTCGTTATAAGTGGGTTCGGCTATATCGAACTATTGGATATATCGAACTAATCGCAGTGCATATTGCAGTTCGCTATAAACGGGTTTGACTGTAGAACTTCACTATCGCCTTTAACAGTGCTGCTTTCTATTTTTTTCTTGTTGTTCGTCTTTTTTTGTGTCTAAATTATCTTTTTTGTTTTTCGACTTTTGCCTGTTTGTTGGTTTGCGACGTGTTGCGTGCTGCCGGGAACTGCCCTTCAAGCCCTTGTGGCTTTGGCAGACCCGAATTTGTATCCTGTTTTTATGGAATCAATAAACATTATTATTGTTATTAGAAAAATCGAATGGAGTTATTCGTGGGAATTCCCACCCGACTAATAGTCCCCCTTATTCAGTTTCGTAAAGGTTAACCGCCACAACATTGTAAAGGCTGGTTGAATATAAACGTTGCATTTAAGTTGAATTCAGTTTAAAAGCACGAGGTAGGCAATCACAAATCTATAAGTCTTAACTGTACTAAAATCCAGTTAACGTAAATCCAGTTAACTTCGGTGTCAAAACTCTTGTCAGTTGTTTATACGAGCATGCTTACGAATCCCCAGTGCGGAGCTCTGACCCCGAAATACAGGTTAATGTCGTCCAACCGGCCGAAGATGCCGCTCGCGCCCAAGGGCTGCAGGCCGCCATCTGAGGGGAAGGAATTCAGGAAGGCTCCCACTTCCCCTTCCTCCTTTCACCCAGTTTTGGGCAAAATAAAGTTATTATCGTCATCATCGTCATCATCATCATCATCAGTTGTTAAAGCTGAGAACCCAGTTCCGGTCAGCCATGCAACCGAACCCTACTGCCTGTCTTCTTTTGCCTTAACATCAATGATTAAGTAGTGAATGTCCCGCAATGCAGGTGGCACAGAAGATCCCATGCAAATGCCATCCTTCGAACGCGATAGGAAATGCTCTTAGATTAGATTATGGGGTTTAACGGCCGGAGCTACACCTGCGCTACGAGACGCGCCGTAGCGGAGGGCTGCGGATTAATTTTGACCACCCGGGCCATCTCCACTAAAGTGAAACCTTGGGAGGGGCGAAGCATGCAGTGTATAAGTGTATTCTTGGCGCCTTGGTGTTTTTGCAAACGGAGATGAGACCGTTGGGCGTAGACGTATACAGCTTGGCTGTAAAAGCCTGATGTCTTTGAAGCACGAAGCGTTGTAGCGCGAGGCACCGGAAAATGAGTGTATCGGTGTGTTCTTTAGTACGCATTTTTCCCACACGGAGATGAAACGTTCTAGCGCGAGGCGTTGGGAAACGAGTGTCCCGGTGTTTTAATACCGTGACTAGATGATACTGCAACGACATGACACGACCACGACATGAGACGCCGAGAGCCCTTAAGGGGCTTAGCCCCCAAAAATGGTAACAGTCATCAGGAGACGGGTCATTAACGTTCACACCTCAAAGCAAGGTGCGAAGATTTGTGTTATTCGCGTGGAATTTTTCGTCTGTTTTCTAGAGCGTTACCAGCCCACCACCACCACCACAGTGTGGTCGGCGGCCTCAAAAAACCACCGCACAGAGTGCAAAGACCTCCTCGGGTTCCTCGTAAGATATCTCCATAATTGTGTCGCCGCAAAGTGGCGGTCCCCTAATGCACACGCGCTGTTGCATACGAGCTTACCGCATTACGTTAAATAAACTGCGTCGCACCGTTACGCTCGCCTTTACCGAATCTGGAATGACGCCGAGGGCGCTCCTTATTCGAGCGAGCTGGAAAGTTGCGCCCGAAAAAGCACGCGAGCAGCCGCACAACTGCACATCACCGCGAGACCTCCGTGACCCGTGCACGGCACAGAGTGCCTCGGCGGGGTATTCTCGCTAGCGACTACAGTATATTCATGACGTCGCCGCTCGTGCTGGACTAACATGTCTGTTGCATCAAGACGCTGTTCACCGTAATGTGCAGGGGCAGACGCGGCTTTGGTGCGTAGAATATCTCATAATATCATATTAACGTTGAGGAGAGGCGATGTTATCACGGGGGAGCTGCGGCATATAAGGAACAACAGACGAGAGCGGTATGGGAGCAGCCGGGCTCATGGATTCCGCCCGATCATTGCTGCTTCGAAATGGTGGCCTAGAAGCCTAGGGCACCATTTCGAAGCAGCGTTTCGAAGCATTTCGAAGCATTTCGAAGCATTTCGAAGCATTCCTTATTTAAGAAATGCGTTTCAACAGTCATAGCCATGCCTGAACGATTTGCCTATACGTTATGCTCAAAGAAAAAAATGCTATGGCACCGACCGACAGACAGACAGACAGACAGACAGACAGACAGACAGACAGACAGACAGACAGACAGACAGACAGACAGACAGACAGACAGACAGACAGACAGACAGACAGACAGACAGACAGACAGACAGACAGACAGACAGACAGACAGAGTTGTTGACGACCCGTTTCAGAAAAAATACCCGCGGTACATCACCCCGTGTCAGCCAGGTTCATCAGGTGAAGAAACAGCAGGAGATAGTAGGCACGAGATGTGTCACCTAAGGATGTGTTCTTACTTGTCTTTCGAACATTGGACACCTCCCAGCGAGCATGCGGGACGGTTCTAGCGATCATTCGCGACACCACCAAACAAGGCTAAACACTCCATCGCAGGTGCTGGGCCTGCATCGGCACTTCTAACATTGTAGTTGTGCTTGTTGCTGCTGAAATTCAGACATCGGCGCGAGGTTCAACGAGCATATGAACGGGAAAACTTTAGAAGCAGTGCGCGTGAGCTGCGAGCAAGCAATGCAAAACAAGTAGCCAGAGCTTCGCTTCTTCGAGCATGCCCGCATGCGGAAACTTGATGAAAACCAGCGCGTCTTGTAATTTTAGCGCCTGCAATTTGGGTAGCACTTCCACATGTGCTGAATAAAAAAATGGCAGCACCTCCACTCCGTGGATGATGGCGAGGGTGCGGAGCACGGGGACTCGAAATGACATCCAAGTTGCGCCCCGAGTGACATCCGATTTTCGCCACGACCGTCATTCGATTTGAACCGTGAGTTGCACCTTGATTGATCCCTAAATGAAACTGCAACTCACTGCCACTGCTCAAATCGAATTTCGCTTGATTTTCGATTGATGGTGGTGTTCGCACGGATGGAAGCGGACGGACATTGGGAGGTCCTAAGGTACTCCGCACCGTTACAGACGAGGGAGTAAGCCACTTGACTCTCTGGTACGAATTCACGGTCGTAGCCCAATGGGTAAGACGATTGACACTGACTCTGTCTGGCCTACCAGGCACACGCTCGAATCCTGCCGGTGCCTGTGGGATTTTTTGCGATTGTAAATGCTATGCGCACGGACGCAGACGCACACTCTGCGGTACTAAGGTATACTCCGCACCTAAAAATACTTGAGGGCTAGCTGTGGAATTGGATTGGCCTGCGATGCCTGTTTCTGTTGTAGCCATTGGTCAGTGCGAGTACATCCATAGCTGGAGCTGGAGTGCAGGTTACTTTGGCACAAGGGGTGAAGAAAGCCTTGCACCTAGACGGTATAGGCTGGGACTTGTGGGGTTCGAGGTACACAAATCGTCGTCCACAAATTTGCGGGCCGCAACTTCTCCGTGACGAGTGCACCGCTGAAGGTCCTTAAAAGTTGTCGTCGTGAGTCCAAGACAAATCAGAAGAGATCTGACCTTCTTGCTTTCCAAAAACTTTGAGTCTGTCCTGCAAATGAAGACGAGTGCTGGGAGGCTGCTGAGTGATGAGTCGAATCCTAGAGAAGACCCAACACATCCTGCGCTTTTTGACATCATGCATAACGCCTGAACATAGGAGCCCAACTTCCCCTCTCCCAGAGAACGTGCGTTGACCACGCCACCAGTGTGTCAAATACAGTAAAATCTCGTTAATTCGAACTCGAATGGGACCATAAAAGTGTTCGAATTAAGCGGAGTTCGATTTAGCGGGCGGGAGCTAGAATGAATGGACCTTGCGCACACTGCGCGGGCACAACACAAAGAAGCCACCTCTGGACTCGTTATCGCGAATTAGGGGCTACTACACGTTTGTGGCAGGTGATTTCGTAAATAACGTTCATAATGTTGACATAATGTTCAAAACAACAGCGTAGAGCACGCTCTAAGCTGTTGTTTTTAAATGCAGAGCATTTCAGTAACTCACGATGTCAACCCGCGTTGACGTCCGTAGTCGTAGCCCGCACCCCTCCCCCTACACTATATAAAAAAATACTATCCGGCGCCTGGTTGCGATCCCTCGACCCTGCGGGCGGAACGCAATGTACATGGTGCTCTACCCACTGCGCCACAAAGCCGACACAGAATGGGAGGCTACGAACGCGCCTTATATCCTTGACTCATTCAAACTACGTCAAGAAGCTGCTGATACAACGCATTCACTACCACCAACTCTCCAAACACTAAACGTTAACGCAATACACCCACCCCCTATGCGACGCATTTACTCGAGTCCCCCTCGCGGGGAGATGGGCCCAATTTTTTGTTTCGTTGTTTTGCATGTCGAGTATGGTTTGGTTTGGATTTGCAACTCATTGTAATCACTCTGGGCCGACTTCTGCGAGGAGCGATGCAACCTGGAGAACCCAGTTCGAATTATTAACCGTTCTGGATACCGACGCGTTCGAATTATCCAGAGTTTTCCTCCATTGAAATATACAGCGTTGTGCCGGGACCAGGGCGTCAGTTCGTATTAACGGTGAGTTCAAATAAACCGAGTTCGAATTAACGAGCGTTTACTGTATTACGCCTGGAAATCGATTTCAGAAATCGATTACAGGCCGCCCCCTGATGAAAACTCATAACGGTTGATAAAGTGAAGGCTACTTTTGCACACTTCCCGGCTGAGATATTTAAGATGGCGTGTTGCCGAGGGAGCCATTATCGAGTTTACAGATTTCTGAATTCGAGCTCGTAACTTGCGCTACTGCCAGAGTTCAGAACCCAGGTCGTCAGAGTTTAGTGAAAGCTCGTCAGTGTGTGACAGGCAATTATTACGCCAAATGTGCTCAGAGTTTCAAACCATAGGTAGCCTCACGATTTGAGATTTTTAGTCGTGCTCACAAAGCGTAAACAGCGACAACTGATTCGAAACTTCGCACTATATCCCGCTCTACGATAAGTCACTAATGAGTTCCGCGTGGAACACAAAGCGAGGAAAAATATTTCTAAAACCGCATAAGCATGCAACACGATGCGTTCTTACTTGTCTACTGTCGTAATTTAGCAGCTATTTACTAGTTTTCCAATGGACGTGCTTATCTAGCAAGGAAATCTTTTTTACGTCGCTGAGCTGAGTCTGGGGTCTAACGCTAGTACACCGTACTGTCGTTCAATCACAATGCCGAGCTTATCTTCCCGTATAGTGGCGAACGAAAAATACCGAGAAGAAAAAAAAAAAACCGAGAGAGGAGACCTTTTTGTTTCTTCGTGTTCGGGCTTTCGATCGACAGAAAAAAGCCATCTCGGTCGCGCGCCTCGGTTATTTTTAGCGGCGCCTCGATCCTAGATTACCGCAGGCTAGTTGAGGGCAATGGGTCAGAGTAGAAAGTACAGGGGAAGACGGGAGACGATATCGCACTCTATATGCGCGCGCCTCGTGCACTGGGACCCTCCCTCGTTGGTTTTAGCCGCTTGCGCACCCAAGTTCTCGCGTATGCAAAACTGCGACAAGGAACGAGGCAGTTCGTCCTGCCCCATCCCTCATGCAACGGTCTGTGGCGAATCTTACTGCTGCGTCTTGTTTGTTCTTCACTGGCTGTTCGGGGCACCAGCGGCTTTGCCAGAAGGGAAATGGGCGTATTTAGATTGTGGGCAGGGTGCCCCGAACGTTTCGGCTCGGATATTCCGTGGTAGAGCTGTTACGCGGAAGTGATGTTCACTCGCAGCTTGCGTGACGCGGCGTGCATTAGGCCAAAATAACAACGTCATTCGCTAATGTACTTATAAAACTCTGTGACGATATGTAAATCTTACTTAATTTGGCTGAAAGGTCCATCCGAGCGCCAAATGAAGCGTTTGTTTTAGCCTTCCCATTCCCTGGGGGTTCCAAGGGGTGTGGGCTCTTTTTCCGAGCTGTAATTTCCTGTTCCGGAGTTTTGCAAACGGGTCAGCAATTTTCAAATTGGTGTTTTTCGCGCCAGAAAAACACTGGGGCCATAAGGCGCGCCGTAGTAGGGGTCCTTCCTTCCCAAACCACCCGGGATCCTGATCCTTAAAGTGCGCCAAAATCCCGTACGCACGGGCGTTTTCGTCTTTGCGTTCCAACCGCAATTCCGCACTGCTCGAGATGTATAGATTCTGGGTGAAGCGCTGCAGCCAACGTGCAAAAAATTGAAGCAGCTTGCACCTTCGTCAGAGCTCCGGCTGTTGCACCTCGCATTTATCTCAGAACTTGCAGCTGAAAGTTCTTCGGCACTGACAGGCCCGGATCGCTCTAAAAGGTCTACAGGCCTTCACATCTCTCCCAAAGTAGACCGCGTTAGCACGCGTTAGGACCCGCGAACTCGGCGTCTGTGCTTCCCACTTCAGGCGCGAACGCACGTTAACTGGCAAGTGGAAGAGTACGCGAGAGATCATGCCACGATCGGTGGGCGCAGTGTTCTCGAAGGTCCAGCTGGCCTACGCCGGGCGCTCCTCACGAGGGGCACGCTCACGTGCGCTCGGTCTCTCTTCTTGGTATTTTTTTTTTTCCGGTAAAGGTATACCGTGGAACAAAGAGCTTAAACAGCGATGCTGTTGAAAATTTATCATCCCTTCCGCAAGAAAGTTCAGAGAAGCGCGAAAGGTGCCTCACATTAAAAGTGCGTTAAAGATGCTTCAAAACCTTCGCTAAATGTGCGTCCAACCTTCGCTGAAAGTGCATCCAATTGATCGTGAAAACTTCAAAGTGCCAAATCGCAAACGAGGGACGAACCCATGCAGCGATTTTTTTGCGCACTAGGTAAACGCATCTACGAACGATCTAAATGTACACCGATACGTGGTTTCTGAGATAAAGGTATACTACTGTACTCCTTCTTCATGATCGATGCGAGTATTGTCTGATCTAGAACCGTTCCCTCTTCGTGATTTTCAAGTGAGGTTCACCTGAGTAGTCCATATAGCTAGGAGTAAGAGGGGGCGGGAGATAAAGAGAGGCTGATCTCGACCGCCCTTTCACTCTCCGGGAGCTCGAGGCGGCCCTGGTTGGAAATGCTAAGCGTTCTGCTCCTGGAGAAGACGCCATCACATACACGGCTCTCCGCAACCTCCCCGACAATGCGAAAGAGTTCCTCCTCCAGATTTTTAATCAAGCTTGGGACAGTGGCAGCCTACCTAACTCCTGGACGTCTTCCCTTATTACCATGATTCCCAAACCTGGAAAACCTCCTTCCATCGCTAAACTTCGGCCTATATCCTTAACGTCATGCGTTGGTAAGACCCTTGAGCGTATGGCTCTGACTCGCCTCTCTGAATTTTTAGAAAAGAGGGACTTCTTCCCTCATTCTCTCATCGGATTCCGTCGCCGTGTCGTTGCTCAGGATATGTTTTTGCTTCTCCAGCACACCTTTCTCTCTTCCACCCCCACCCAAATCCACGCTCTGGTGACCGTCGATGTCCGTAAAGCCTTTGACGGTGTGTGCCATGACCATATCCTGGCACAGCTTGCCGCAATGTCCTGCGGCTCCCGCATGTACTCCTATCTCCGCTCCTTCCTCTCTCACCGAGTGGCTCGCTTTCAAGTCGACTCTCATCTGTCCGACCCCCACCACATCACTCGAGGCACTCCTCAGGGTGCTGTTCTTTCCCCCACCCTTTTCAATATTGCTATGACTCCTCTGGCTTCCCAACTATTTGAAATCCCTGATCTTCATCACATTCTTTACGCCGACGACACCACCCTTTGGTGTTCATCTGGCTCTCCGGGCCATGTGCAGAGAACCCTGCAACGTGGCTTGGATGTCATCGACTCTTTTCTCACCGCTGTTGGTCTTTCCCCTGCTCCGGAAAAGTCCGAGCTTCTCCTTCTCAACCGTTCCTCTTACCAGCGTGCCCACAATTCCCTCATCTCTCTCCATATTTCTGGTTCTCCCATTCCTGTCGTCACCAAATGCAAGGTTCTTGGTTTTCCTTTGCATGCAGCCAAGAACATACAAGCCCTACACAGCGCCGTCGCGACCTGCCACTCGGTAACCCACCTTCTACGTCGTGTGGTCACTCGACGTGCGGGTCTTCACGAAGCTAATGCCTGCACGCCCTCGCGCTCAAAAGTTCTTGTACTTTATCCCTTACATCTCCTTCACCAACACTCAACTCAATACCCTTGAGACCGCCTTGGTGGGACTCTACAAAGCAGCACTGAACCTCCCTATCACCACTTCTATAGATAAGCTTTTTGCCACGGGCTTCTTTCATTCCCTTCGCTCTCTCCTCAATCTCCATCGAGATTCCCAGATTTCTCGGCTCTCCCTTACCCGTCAAGGCCAATGGTTACTGGTCCAGGCGGGTATATCTCCGATTCCAGTCTCCCCCATTACCCCTCCCGACGCAATTTCGGCGCCCAACCTTCGTATTCTCCCTCTCCCGTCAAACATGTCCCCTGTCCTTCATGCAGGTCGTCGTCATGCGGCCGCGCAGCATCATTCTCCTCTTTTCGCGACCCAGGGAATTGCTTACACAGATGCCTCCTTTGTGACGCCTCGAGGCTCGTGCGGTTACATTCTGTACCACCCTCACCTTGCTGAAGCAGAAACCCACACTAGCGGCCCGTACCTTCACCCTCCGGAAGCAATGTCTCTTGAGGTTCTCGCCATTGCCCATGCCCTTCAGTCCTTTGCTTCTCTCCCCCCCGTCCCCGAATACACAGTCTTTTCTGACTCTCACGCCGCTATTATACAGATACAAAATCGCTCACTACCTTCTATCCTTCATCAGGAGGTCGAACGAGCGGTATCCGCTCTACAGCCATCCATCGTTTTCCTCCGTTGGGTCCCTGGACATTCCGGGATTGACGGCAATGAGTTGGCGCATCAACTCGCCCGCGAAACTCTTCACCGGGCACCATTGATCCCCTGGCCCGGGCCCTCGGAGGACGGTGCGAGGCTCTCCCTTCGCCGTACCATCAAGGAATTCTACCTTCAGCTCCGTCTTGACAAACGCCTCTACCCGCCTCCTCACCCATCACTCACCGTAACGGAGGCTCGACTCCTCCGGCACATCCAAATGAATGCCCTGATCACTCCCTCCCGCCTTTTCCTCTATCACTATAGGTCTGACCCCTCTTGTCCCAACTGCCCCACTGCCTACGCTGATTTACCTCATTGCTTATTCTACTGCCCGGTGGCTCAGCTATCCGACTCCTATCCCTCCCCATCCCTTTCCATCACCACCTGGACCGACTGGCTTGGCTCTGAAGGAGAAGAAGAACAGCGCAGACTGGTCGCCCAGGCGGTGGACATGCTCGGCCTGTACCTTCGCCCGAATAAAGGTCTTTTCTCTCTCTCTCTTCAAGTGAGCGTTTTGACACAATGGAAGCCTGGTTTCACGCACGCGCCTTGTGTCCAGAGATCTTATCAGATATTTTCGGTCGACCAACCGGACTATTGTGGAATGCATTCGTTTTTGATAGGACGCCATCAGTCCCACTAAGAAAGCTTTCGCTTTAAAAGCACTGGTCATGGCACAACACGGAATATCACCTTGACAGGCGGACACCTGATGTTCTTTCACAGAAGCCTCAGCGCTTGGAGCTATAAAACGACATATAGCAAGTTCTCGTTATAAGGAAGCTGCTTAATAGAAATTTCGCTTTATTGCAAGTGTTTCATTATCCCCACTGTAGTGTATTAAATCCCAACCATTCCCACTTTTAACAAAGTATCGCTAATTACGAAGTCAGTCTTCGGCCCCGAACACTTTAATATGGCGAGGATTTACTGTATGAATTCACATTCTGTGATTCACGCAATTCAGCACAAAGGAGCGACCATGCATCTCAGCGAAGTGCACCTGTTAAATGTTCTCGCGCGTTTTTTTCCAGCGCTTAGAATATCTTCGCGTGGATTTAACCTGCACCAAAGCGCTGTACATCGTTTCCGGAAAACAAGACAGGCATGGCGCGAAGGCCCGTTCATCTACCGCCAAGTTTACGACGACGGCAAACCACAGTGGCTTTCCGTCTTTTCGGGCTCACAAACAGCCGCGACTTGGGTTCACTGCCCGGTAGCAATCCGGGAATAGCTAGCTGTACGGCGGAAAAGACTGCAGGCGGGAGAATACTGTCGAATAAAAGCCAACCAGGCGAGACTTGCGGCGGACGCGTGGTGATTGCGCGAGCCGTTGTCCACAACAAGGCGAAAGGAAGCCAGTTTGTTTTTAGTATCTTTTTCTTCAACAGTGTTATGCCCCCATCGAACGCGTTACGCGATAACTCTATGGACCGGCGAATTTTCGGGGAGTGCCAGCGAACCATGACGCCACAAAGCGTAGCGCCGTGCCCGGACGGATACCCATTTCGCTCGAGCGGAGCACAAACACCTCGCCGCCAATCTGTGTTCCTTCGAATCCAGCGAATTCCACCACACTTCCGCTCGCGTAGACCCAACTCTCCCTTTCTTTACAGCCTTTTTGCCATAATTATGTTTCGCTTTTCTTTTATTTCACCGTCTTTTTTCGTCGCCTCATCTCTTCTTCCGCAAAATGACTCCCAATTCAAGGGTCGTCGGTTCATACGACGAGGGGTGCTTGCTCCCTCCTCGCATAGCTGTGCGCTCCGGGCTCCTTGTTTGCGCGCCCTGTCGCCACGCCACTCACACAACAGATGATTGCGTTGGTAATAACACGTTCTTGAAGAGGGAGGAATCACGTACTCGCCTCGGCTGCCGGAGAAACCACCGAAGAGGACGACGCCCTTTTGTAGATACGCCGACGTATTCAACGTTCTCGGTGGTGGAAATACGTCCGTCCGAGTCAGTCTTTCTGTCGGAATGCGCGGCAAATTTGTAACTGACAATAAATAATTGTTATAACAGAGAGAGAGAGAGAGAGAGAGAGAGAGAGAGAGAGAGAGAGAGATTTTTAAAGAAGTCTGGCAATGTTACGGGGTCTAAAACGCCCATCTTGCTACGCCAGATAAATTTGGTCGCAACAACAATTATGACGGGGGTGGTGTTGAAGAAGTTGGAGACTTTCACATTTATCTAAGGAATGTCATGCTGGAGAGAGAGTGAGAGAGAGAGAGAGAATAAATATTTTTTTTATTTATCGAGCAGATGCTGATGAATGGGCCTCGCCCCGTGGAAGACATTCCTAGTCCGGGATGCCTTCACTTCGGCTGGATGTCCTTGCTCGGGTCACCAGTCTGAGCTGGGTATCTGGGTCTAGGCTGGCCAGGGAAGCCCTCCACTGCTCGTAGGTAAGTTTGGGAAGTGGAGTCAGGTCCGGAGTACTTTGGCACTCCCATAGTATATGGTAAAGGGTGCCAGACTGTGGACAGTGAGCACAGAGGGAAGGGTCCTCGGTGGGGAAGATGAGGTGGAGGCGGGTGGGATGTGGGTAGGTATGCGTCTGGAGACGCCGCCAAGTTGTGGCTTCCTCTCTGGAGAGGCGCCAGTGTACGTTCGCGAGCTGCTGCTGTCGGTCACCAGACCTCAATAACACACTCTTCAGAATAAATCTCTCTCTCTCTCTCTCTCTCTCTCTCTCTCTCTCTCTCTCTCTCTCTCTCGCGCGCGCGCGCGCGTTGCACGGGTGTTAAGTAGGGAAGCAATAGTGTTCCTCTTGTGTTTGTTGTTGTGTTTGTTGTTGTTGTGTTTCTGTTGTTGTGTTTGTTTGGCGCTCTTTGCCCCAGCTGGCCTTGCGCCAAAAAACTCCAACCATCATCATCATTGTGTTCCTGTTGTAGGGCAATGGCCTTTCATCCTGCTCCTTACGCCAGTGAAGAAAGGAAGAAAAATAATGCTGTCACCCTACTGCTCACCGGGACTGGAGGCCCTCAATAATCCTCCTGAGATTAAAACACAAAAAATGAAGCAAAATATAATGACAGCAATAAAGTCAGGAGAAAAACTGCCGAACATTGAGCATTCCGAACGTTCAGGCTTTGGGAAAATAGGTGGTCAGAATGAGAGGCAACTGTCGTTAGTGTATGCTAAGTGGAGCGCTCAAATAACAGCGGCAACTTGGACAAACTTTCGTGCGAGCATCCTTGTTCCTAAACGCGTATTGTGAGCTAACATTTGGTCAAAAGGGACGGCTGGGTATGAGCAAAAGAAAAGGGGTGTTTGAACAAAACCCACAGAAGATATATTTGAAAAATTTCCAAAATTCTAAACGAACTACCGACATACCTTGAGCGCTTTATTACGAGCTATTGGCGTTCAATTCCGGGTCAACGAAAGGTCCTCCCCTGAACTTATTTTTCACGGGTTATAAAACGGCGAACCAACGTCGTTTAACTGTGTGCGCTAGTATTCAAGAGTGGCACAAGAAATTACACTGAGAAATCTTTCGTGGCACGGATTTGTGCTTGAGCATAAAGAATCGAAGAAACTTCGAAAAACGAAGGCATATTTCATAGATAGCTAGACCTAAAACAAATAACGCAACGAAGCAGTACGTCTGAGTATAAAATCATGATAGCATGCACTGTAAAAACAATCGGTAATTTTATGGGCAAATTACGGACCAGATGGCCGTAATAAAACAGCCGTGTTCCGTTTGATCCAGAACAAAGAAAACAACCGTAATTTAAAGGAAGTGCGCTCCGTCCCTCAGTATACGGATGCTCTCTCCGTTTCACGTCAAACGGAATCTTTTTCTGCTTTGCAAAATGCGGTCGTTTTCTCTGTATGATGCAGAACAGAAACAGATCAGTTTATTAATAACTGCAAGAAATATATTGTCGTGTCGATCGTTGGGAATCGATCGAGAAGCGAAACCTGCGCCTCGAAAACATTCGGGGCGTAATGAATGCGGCTCTGTTTCGTTAGTGTCTAAAGTGTACTAAAATTAGTGAGGACCATGAGGCCCATACCGCTGAACACGAGCGCTGTATTTTGTCTTTACGACGCTCCGGCGACGTCGCTGCCCCGCACCTGCAAACTGCACATGCGTGTGTGACCGGCACACTTGTAGAAAATACAAGGTCATTTACGTGCAGAAGCAGAGTTGTGGAAAGTAATTTAGTTCTTAAGGAATCAATATCGGCCGAAGTATTTAGCCTAAATCTTAAAACCAAAGCATAGCAAGCACTATTCATGCAGTGCGAAATCACAGTCGCGGCCAGTCACACACATTTTTGCGAGCGCTTTCTCGAAACAGCGGAGTTGATGGCGATCAACTATTGTGGGGGCTTCATGGAACCTTACTGCGGAAGCGCTATTTAAGAAATCGCACTTTATCAGGCAGGAAATCTGTAAGCCAGCTAGTAAACCCCGATGTATGGCACACGCAGGGTGGGAATCCATGTCGTATACAGGTTGTTCGGCACAAGTGCAGCGTTCGTGCGCGACAGGGCAGAAAAGTGGAAAGGGGTTTTTCTTTCAATGTTTGCTAAAGCGACTGTTTGTAATTTATTTTTTATTGCCAAAGTATGGTACGTTATGTAAGTGTTGCACTGCTCGCGTTTGAATGTACAGAAAATGCTTCGTGTATTTGCTGTGTTTATCTGGTCATCTACATGGGAAAGATGCAGTAGAGATAACCTTTTCGACGCGTCAAGGAGGGTGGTCTTGGGTTGTCGCACCTGTTTGTCCGCCAGTTGGTGAATAGGTTCCCTTTTCTTCGCGATACAAGCGATTCTTTTTTTGCGAACAGTTTGCCAGGTGCGGCTGTCTCAAGCACTGCCGGAATTTGTCGTATCGAGTTTGCACATACAGGGAAGGATTTCAGGATATTTTAAAGAAGTTGTCATGTCACTCAGGTTTCTGTCAACTCGTTTTTCGATGGAATATTTGAGTACAGTGTCACGTAGAAAATTATATAAAGATGTTTGCGACAGTCTGTTCCCGATACCGCGATTAGAGAACTGTACAAAGAAGGCCCAGGGCAGGATGTACTGAAAAGAGTTAAGCGTATGTCTGTAAAACCGGGGGTGAAGTCCTTTTTAAATGCAGAGCATTTGTATAACTCACGATGTCACCCGTGCGTTTGCGTCCGCAGCAGCCAGCCTCTCCCTACACTATAAAAAGAAAAAGAAATAACAGTTACCGGCGCCTGGTTTCGATCACACGACCCTGCGGGCGGGACGCAAGGTACATGGTGCTCTACCCACTGCGCCACAAAACCGACACAGAATGAAAGGCTACGAACGCGCCTTATATCCTTGACTCATTCAAACTACGTCGTCAGCGGCGTGCGTTGGCGACTCAGCGGCGTGCTAGCGGCGTGATAGCTGCGTGGTGTACACGTGATAGCACCAACCCCCCAAACACTAAACGTTACCGCAATACAACCACCCCCTATAAAGCGGGTTGGCGCGGGCTCCACTCCAGTCAACTCCTGCGCTCTCTTCTCTTGCGTTCGTCGGCGGTCGCAGTTGATAAGCGATGGAAGCAAGACCTTCAACTAGTACCGCGACGCAATCCAACATCAGCGTCGCGGAACCAGTACAAGACATCGTACTATCGTCTTCGTCGACGTCGGCAGAAGACAAGGCGGCGAGGCGGCGCGCTGCCGACGCCGAACGCAAGCGTCGTAAGCGTGCCGCCGACGCCGACCTTCGTGAACGAGAAGCCGTGGCCAAGCGTCGACAACCGACTGAACACCCCTCCATCCCCAGGAGAGATAAAAGAAGAAGAGAAACAATAAAGATCCCACCGATTGGGGGGGGGGGGGTGCAAGTGATGGCAATAAATAACAAGTTGACGTTACCTACTTACGTCTCTCTCTCTCTCTCTCTCTCTCTCTCTCTCTCTCTCTCTCTCTCTCTCTCTCTCTCTCTCTCTCTCTCTCTCTCTCTCAAACCCAACTACCACTACCAACAACTACCACCAACAACTACCACCACCAACCCTACGCCACGTAAACGACCCCAATGCTCTGCATTTACACGTGTCCCTCGCGCGGGGGCATGCGACGGAGGGCTTTTTTTTTTTCAAACTTCATTCGGGGACACTTACTGTGCAAACATGGTTAAAAGAAAAGGGGTTAGATACACCGTAGGGTACTGACTGTACAATCTGTAAACAACCGGATAACATAGACCACGTTTTTATACACTGCTGGATGGCGGTTCACTTTTGGGATGTTATGCAGCGAACTTTACACAAAGACTTCCCACTTACCCCGCATGGTATACGGTATTTACCCACAGAGAATAACAAAGGAGTCCCCTACGATTTAATAATGCTCCTGGGCCTTCACAGCATATGGAGGGCGCGCATGGCGTGGCTCCATGGCGATGTGGATGCCCGACCGGCCCGGCAGTTTCTGCAGGAGAGTGTCACGCAGTTCGTTGAGGGGCTGAGAGTCCAGCAGCCAGTACCTGATTGGGTGGATTTTCTAGAGCCGTTAATTTCTCTAAAGTGATGATTAAATGACAAAGCCTAGCCGGAGGCACGGCTGGTATGTTAATGTCGGTGTGTGTTGTACCAAATGCAGTGTGGTTATTTCGGTGTTGTAAGTGTGTGTTGAAGACTGGTAATAAAGGAAAAAAAAAGTTCGTGCGGTGGTGCAGTGGTCTCGAGCGTCGTGCCCATTCGATCAACGTCGCGGGTTCTATTCCTCGTCGAAGTATTTTTTTTTTCTTTTCTGAAGGTTCTATCAATTACGGAAAGACGTGCTTTATGAAACGGAGTGTTTGTTTTGTTACGGCCTTTCCGTACTACGGATTGTCCGTTCTTAAAATTCTTTCCGTTGTCTAAATTACGGAAATGTGTCCGCCAACATTTTACCAGCAGCTTTCTCCGTAAAATTGGCCACTTTTTTACAGTGTGTACTCAAACTCCCTTATGGGAGGGAAAACTGTGTTAATCCACATTATTTGTGTTTGTACACAGCACACGTAGATGGTGGCGCTATCTCTCAGTCACCCCCGGAACGACGTGCTGGGTGAAGCCATTCTTCCATGACAAACTACATGAATACCTCGTTGAGCACCGCGTATAATGGCTTTCCTCAACAACAACAACAACAACAACAACAACAACAACAACAATGCTAGACAAGCATGTTTAATACAAACACTGGCTTCATAGAAAACTAAACCGTCTTTTACTATGCAGTAAAGGCCGCAGTCAGAAAAACCTGTGGGAAGACGTAGTCTATACCGGTTTAGACTTTAATTTGTTAGCGCTTTACGCGAATTATTGTATTTGCGCATTAAAAAAAACGATTAAAAAATTAAGAACGAGAAGATAAATTTAACGTGGTTACAATGAACAGGAGTGACAATGTCCTTCATCGCTTCCCTACACATGTACGATGACCCAGTTTAAACGCTGTACCATGTACGGATTCATTGGAACTGATCACCATGCCCTGATGTGATAAAAAAAAAAGAATCATTTCCGAGTCTGAATCCACAAAAAGCTGCAGAAAGGGGTAAGATGAAGCAAACACGACGAATTTTGGTATTCCTTCGTGCATGTGGTTAACGTGAAGCTTGTTTGCTCACTGCTTCCTCGTATAACGATAACGAAACTATAGGCGCGTCCAACTTCCGCTAAGCCTACTCCGCTTAGAGCGTGGCAGCAGCCGTCTTGCGGAGCAATCAATCGACAACTTGTCTCCTCCGCTCCACTTCCGCACGGTAACCGCAAAAAGCGATGCCGCCGGTAGAAGAGGAGGGTGTGCTTACGAAACGAGGATACAGCATGCCAACCCAGCACCTGCCAGCGTCGTCTCCCCGCCTCCAAGAGTGATCTGCGGGACGAACGAAAGCGCGATGCAGGCTCGAATGTGACGCGTGCTCGCGGCGGCCACCAAACACAATTACGCCCCAGACGGAATGTGGGCCACACAGCTTGCAAGCAAACACACACACGCACGTACACTGATAACTGTCTCTCGCTCCCTCCCTCCCTCCCTCTCTCTTCCTCTTCGTGTACTACGCACGTTATGAAGCCGCAGGTAGCTGTCGCTTGCGTTCCCTCCACGCAAGATGACGCCGGTGCGGCATTGTCAGAGAGGTCCGTACAGCGCACGGCTTGATTGACGCTGCTGGAATGATGTCACCAGGAGCACCCGACGAGATGGCGTAAAGTGCTTTTCTCCTCTTTTTGTACGTTTATGGTTACAAGACGGGCCTATTTGTTTTATTGCGTTTGTTTTTTCGACGCAGTGGTGCGTGCTTTCACGCCGATTCTGCGGCGAATACCCACGCGGGTGCGAATAATAAAAATCACTCACTGCCGCTTTTGCCCCGTGCATTGCGTCGGCATCAAACGAGTGTGATTGTGATAGCGATAGATCCAGGGACTCCACCCACTGTCATTACTCCGTTTCCTGCGGGTGCTTGGCACTTTGTTTATCGGCGATCACCCTCCTTTATGCCCAAAGCATATTGCCGCAAGGAAAAAAAAAAAAAAACACTGTACGCGCACTGCTGCTGTGCGCCATAGTTTGAAGTCGAATGGGCTAGGCCATTTCATCAGACGCCTTTTTTTATTTATTTAAATGAATCAGCCTTCACTGTTAGGCACAGTGCGTGCCTTCCTCTTGGGAAGATCATCTCCAGATCATCCGACGCGGGCGCCCCACTTATCTTTGGCGCGACCTCCTTGCATCCGGCAGAATCCGCTTGTATGATCACGTGATCGCAGCCGTCTTTACTCCCTCGTACAAGCTCACTCACTCATCGCCTATCCCAAGCCTCTGATCTCTGAAGTGAAGACTAGAAAGTGGTTGGCATACTTGGGTCCAACTTAAGAACGACAAAGGAAGTTGCACCTGCGCCTCATCATCACAGCCGGCTGTTACACCGCGTGTCACAAAAAGTGCTTTACGGCAAATATTTTAAAGCGAAGCCTTTTACCTTTTACCCCTAAGGGTCCTGTCCTGACCGTTGGTGTCAACTGAAAACTCCCGCGAACAAATAAAAGAAGTTACTAGCACCGCCAGGATTCGAACCTGGAACGAATAAAGACACGCAGCGAGAGTCCGTTGTCTTACCGATTGAAGCCCACGCGGAGGCGCGGGAGATAGACGGTACACTTACCGGGCACATCTGGGGGTTTACCCACTGCGTTCTCGTTGAATGCCACGTGATAGCGTCACGCGACCTCTCGTGCCGCTGTGCGTCCAGCCCATGGCGCGTGTAGCGGCCGTGTGCGCGCCTCGCGGGTGTTCTAGGAGTTCTAAAAATAAAGGAAGCTCACACCAACGCATGAAATCTCACTTCTCCGTCTCTGTCGCCGATCTCGTCACCTCCGTCAGCAGCGGCAGAGACGGAGGAAATGTGAGATCGTCTAGCACCGGGATTGAGCTCCCTTTAATTTAATAATAAAAAAAGAATTTCCACCCATGTGATTCACCAATACAACTCAACCAACCAGTACTCATGGATCATGCATTGATTCAACCTTAGCAAAGAATATCTCTTTGAAGTAATAGAGGATGTTGTTAAGTGCATTTCACTTGTCTCTGGTTTCACTCTTTGTAGAGCCACGTGTGTAAATTCAAGTGACGTCGCATGGGTAATCGTTGTGGGTGTCGTTTACAGCTTCGCTTTCCAACCACCTTCACAGGGTGGATTGGCCCGCATTTTTTTAAGGTGACACTAGTCGTTTCCGTGAATTTTTGCACTCCATCTGCTTATAAATTGCTGCAGCTATGACAAACAAGCAATGTGTGAGAAAACTGACGGTATTACGCAGTAAGCGCAATTTCCTTTCAAAACGCGTACTCGCGTTGACATCTGGGTCCGTCGCTTCCGCGGAGTTATACACTATATCAGCAATTGCCGTTAGTAACTCGCGCGCGAGTATAGTAGACACTGTCTCTCAGTATTTATTCGCTAGGCAGATGCGGGTGATTATGATGATCTCTGTAATGAATTTTGCGCGTAATGCACCGTTCTTTGCTTTCCCTTTCCCATTATTTCATGCTCTGTGCGCTTCCGAAATCAGATTAAAACTGCGATCTTTGCGCCAGGGTCACCATATAAATGGGACGCAGTGAAGCAATAAGAAAAATTCAGAGCCATCCTAATTGTGCCGTTAACGTTCTCTCTCTCTCTCTCTCCCTTCCACAGCGACGCTGGCGCTCTGGTGGGATTTGCTCAGTTGGGGTTTGGCTACATTGGGAGTTTGCTATGTGAAATTATAAGGACAGATGGCGCGACCTCTAAATCGTAGACTAAGGACAAACACGACTGCTTGGTAGAGACAATTACGTTTTATTATAGCGCGGCGACGCCAATCACGGCGGGGCAGGCTCTAGTACGCCGCACAGGTGTCCGCCGAAGAGCGCGCGGCATTACGCGATGTCAGTGGGGAGAATGACGAGGATTTGTGAAAGAGGTGGCGGCGGTGCAGAGGAGCACAGAGTGAGGCTATAACCGCACTCCCTCCGTAGATGGCCGTGCTTCACTGTGCGACACGCAACGGGAAAAAAAAACTGGTTGATTTCTCTGTCATAGGAATCGGCGAAACACGAAAGTGAAATGTGCAGCGAAATCTGCAGCTAAGCATGATTCTCGGGTCGGCGGCTGTCTTGTGGGTGTGCTTGGCGAGCAAAGTCCCGCTGGCGGGTCGCTTCGGCGAAGGGGTACTGGCGACATTTCCATGGCGGATATGACGTCGGTGAAATCTTGGTGTATACCGGCATAGAACACTGTCGTGTTAAAATATAAAACCCGAAAACGAGCAACCCGATGTAAAACGTACTCTTTAGTTTATAAGATTGATTCCCCTCAAGCAGACCCTGTGTACAGGGGTACACCCTTTACAGGCCGCTTGCTTCGTTGTACTGGCGTCACTTCCGTGACGGATATGACGTGAGTGAAATCTTCGTGAATCCCGGAATAAGACACTTTCGTGTAAAAAGACAGCTTACAGCGACCAAGCTTACACACCTATCCTCCTAAAGTCGGCTGCACCTTTAAGCACAAATCCATTGCTGCGATGACGTTTATCGAAAAGCAATACAAGCCATCTTATAGTATATATGGAGGCCCTAGGGCTTTTTATTTTTTAGTGCAGAGCACTTTAGGGGCTCGCCTTGTCGTCGTAGCTCGCTGTAACGCTCGACGTCAAGCTGCTGCCAGAATCAGTGGGCGCGGCGAGATAACGGACCCAAGTAGAGTCCGGCGTACCCGTCGTAGGGAGTCCCACAGAGGCTTCGAAAATCAAGCGGTTAAAGTAGTCGTAACCGTTCAAAACTCGTGAAGCGCTGCGCTTGTCAAAGAAAACTGCAGGTACATTTGAGGCAAAATATCGTAATTAACCCGCGGCGTCCGCGTTCATTTAGTTAGGAACGCTCGTTGGGTTGGTTTTTACGATAGGAAGCGAAAAAAAGAGGCGGTACCGGGCGGTACAAACGCCAGCACGTGCGGGAGGAAAAGCAAGCACAAAAAGAACAGAACTCCCGCTGGCGCAGTTTCAGGCAGGGGGCGCGCGAGCACTGCGGATGCGGGAAATTTGAATTGCATTGGGTGGTGGCAGTGTACTGATAACGGCGCTACAGCCCATTATGACGAATCACTGCTCGGCACTTCTGACAGCTTTCACGTTGAGTGGAACGGTTTTAATTTTTTATGGTTTTTTTTTTTTTTTTCATACGCTGAAGTTTATTGGTCTACGGTTGGTTTGCCGCCGAAGACGATCTGATGGATCCTAGCCTTATACAGACAGCTTCGCTCTCATACGAAAGCGAGAAGAAAACGACATGGAGAATACTTCGGGGGAACGGGTTCAGTTGAGTAGGGTAGCGCGAAAGAAACGAACGTGCTTGAGAGGCTTGTCTTGATTTTTGGCGACCGTACAAAAAAATGAAATTATGTTGCTTCAGTTATCCCGTCCGGTAATTTCTTTTTTTGTTTTCCACGAAAGCTTTGCCCTATGATCTCTGGTCCTCGTTCTGCGCAGGTACGCGCAGTGGAAATAAGCGGGGCGGCCGTCACTTTATGTTTGCGCTGACCCGAAGTTAAGGAGTATATGGATATCAAAACATTGCTCGTATGGTTGCGTGCCCGCGCGACTCTGATCGAGAGTTTTACGTTCGTACTCGGCAGGGGTCGCGAACCCAATCTCTGGCTTGACACTACTTGCGGGGATTGCCCTCGCTTCTTAGAGAATCTGTGCTGGCGCATCAATTAAGCAATGCCACCCACGAGCATTGTATTTAAGTACCACAGGACCGACGTTGCGAACTAGGGGAGTTGGGTGATGAGAATGATCCTAGCATAATCATAGCCGAATGGTAAACCTAACATGTAAAAAAGGTGTTGTTGCTGTAGAGTTAACTGCCCAAAACTATAGCGCATGCAGAAAAAGATGTAATACAAAAGAAAGGACCTTAAAGTGGTCCTGCAACGCTTCTTTTAATTTCTTTTTCGAAATCTTAAATGCTTGCAGAACGTAGTCAACCAACGTATCCAATGCTTAGATGAACGGGTCGCAAGGTACCTCAGCCAAAAATTACTACTCTAGGCCAATCAGAGATGCGTCAGCAACAAGAACGAAGAAATTTTCAAAAGCCTCGAAGAAATTCCCTGCGAAATTACAAAGAAAATAAAGTGTGCCAAAGATAAATTTTATTCTTCCTTAAGCGAAAAACTTAAACGCAGTCCTAAAGAGCTATGGAAGTTTGTAAAACAAAGCGGAAAGGAGGAAGAAACTATTCCCCCGTTGTCTACCGATCAAGGATTTATAACCAATGACGTCGATAAAGCCAATTACTTTAACAAATACTTTTAATCAGTTTTTTCTACCCCCCTAGTGGGTGCACCAAGTGCAGGAAGTTCCCAGTGCCATCTACCGGCCATGCCAGATGTAGATGTAACATATAATGGAGTATTAAAACTTCTTGAAGAACTGAAACCTCATTCGGCCCCCGGCCCTGACGCGATACCCTGTCTAGTTTTGAAAAACTGCGGAGCCACGGTATCTAAATTTCTTGTGGTGATATTCAGATTATGTCTACGCGTCAGTTGCCCTTACAGTGCTAACGTCGTACCTATTCATATAAACGGACCCCGTTGCCGGGCGCCCAATTACAGGCCCATATTGTTGACGAGCGTGTGTTGTAAAATTCTTGAGCACGTTATTTATTCGAACATATTCCATCATTTGCAGGCAAATGATTTCTTTATGAACTACCAGCATGGTTTCCGAGCTGGGAATTCATGCACAACCCAATTAGTGGAATTCTGTCATGACATTTCTTCTTCATTTGATTCAGGTACTCAAGTAGATTGTGTATTAAATGCAGAGCATTTCAGTAACTCACGATGTCACCCGCGTTGACGTCCGTAGTCCGCACCGCACCCCTCCCTACTATATAAAAAAAAAATACTATCCGGCGCCCGGTTTCGATCCCTCGATCCTGCGGACGGAACGCAATGTACATGGTGCTCTACCCACTGCGCCACAAAGCCGACACAGAATGGGACACTACGAACGCGCCTTATATCGTTGACTCATTCAAATTACTGCTGACGAGCGCTCTCTCGTTAGCACTTGCCACAAGTGCAACAACATTAACGTAACGCAAACTACTTAACGTCGTGCACCCCCGGAAATGCTCTGCATTCGATCATGCCCCTCGCGAGGGGGATGTTTCACTGCGTCTTCTCTCGGTCGCGGGACCCGTGGCGCCATCTGGCGGAGGCGCGGCACAACTCGTAGCACTTTCTTTGAAAAAACGCCTCGAAAGCGCGGCAAATATGAAATAGGGATGACGCGCTTTCGAGGCAATCCGCCGACGCGGCTGCTTTGTGTACAGACTCGGCGGCGAGCGTCCCGGGATTCTGGTGCCGACCGAACCCCATTTATGCGTAATAAAATCAGTTGCCAGTTAGCGCCGCCGGGCGTCGTCCCGTTTCAAGCGATACTTGATTTGATTTTTTATGCTCAGGTGCTGACACCTCCTGAAATTGGATTAGTTTGCAGCACAAGCCAGGGTAAAACTGGTTTGTGATGTATGGAAAATACTTCTGCATAATGGTATTTCTGCTGCAGGAACAGGGAGTACATCGGAATAGTAATTCTAGGCACTCGGTTTTGGTAAATAAGTGAAAGACAATAAAAGTCCCGCGAACAAGTTACAATATATATTAGGCCGCTTGTTCTCTCATTCTGTTTGCAAAAAAACGGCCAATTACATATATTGCAATAAATTGGTAGTTCAATAAATTGTAATGTTAGCTTCATCATAAAACGTTCAATGTAAAGCACGTACCTTGTTTTAGTTTACACAAAGACCATACCGCCGAAAGAAAGGCAAAACGTATTGCAACACCTAAACATGAAAACCCAAATGTTACCAAATGCAAACTACCAAACCAACCAAACCACAAAAAACGCGCCGACGCAACACAGGCGATGAGGCGTGCCGTAGAAATGGACGCTGGAATAATTTTGACCACTTGGGGATTTTTATTGTGCGCCGAAATCTAGTACACACCGGCGTTTTGTCTCTGTTACCGGGACTAAGAGTGTTAATTATGCACTTCCATTCATACAGGGTCGCTGAAATGCCAAGCCTAACACGTCAAGGTGCTTAGCACCATAAGACCAGCGCTAGCAAGCGACGGCAAGCTAACGCGGACGCCGTCTTACATAAGCTACGCTCATTTAGTGGCTCTAGCACCGGCTTCCAAATGTGGGCGCCCCGGTTGCGTTGCTCAGGTCTGATTTTGGGTTTTCATTGGGAAGGGGCTGGCGCGAACGCCTAGCCCCACTACCAAAAATTGCATGCCCCATCTACCCCAGTTTGGGGAAGTGGCAAGCTTCAGCCGACCGCAGTGCAATGGTCGGCCTCCACTTGGGGCGCCGGGCAGAAATATTTATTCGTGACACATGTATACAGGATGGGTATGGAAAGACACGGGATGGCGTTAGCGCCTCCTTGAGCGTCCATGTTGCATCGAGAGGGCTGGATTGCCCCGCTAGAAGAAATGACTATTTACAAAATTATATCCTCTTTGGGGATTTCACACGACAGTCGCCACCCTGGAGGCACAAAAGTGTCTCATCTCCTCCAGGGTGCTTCACGCACACACACACATAGTTCTGTATACATTGTCACTCTGGTTGGTGTTTCGGGCACCTACACGACGCACACACTTTTCGTTGGGTTGACTCGTTTTCAATTCACTAACACGCGTGCCTCACACTTGCACAGCACGTGCACGGTTCGTCGGGATGAGTCGTTCACGGTTGATCCCCGGCACGCGTGCCGCGCACCACCAGATCCGTTCCCCGCAACCACACAACGCCGCTGAAGCACCACGACTGTTGGAAGGATTCCTGGTTGGTTAGGTCGAGCTGGCCTTGGAGGAAGAGTTTGGCTTTCCCGGACACATTATTCACCATGAGGATGATCGGTGCATGCTTCCCACGGAACGAGTCAACGAAACACCTGTTCCGCCACAGTTCTTGCCGACCTAGAGCGGTGTACAGGAGCCGCAGTTTCTCACGTGCTCCTGCATTTCTATCTTGGTCGTTTTTGGGGTTCAGTGGGAGGTGAAGATTCGTGATCCACGACAGGCGTCGCCAGAAGGCCTTGGGGACTCTGCACTGGGCGAAGACGTGGTCGGTCGTCTCTGGCTGCCCGCAGTAAGTGCACCACCAGTCGCGCGTAATGCGCCACCTGGCTAGCCGGTCGCGGGTCGCCATGGCACTTGCCTCGATCTTCCACTGTAGCTCTCGTAGGTTCGGTGGCAACCACGGGGGACACGCTCTTTTCCACCGCTTCTCCGATCGGCGACGGGTAGTCGGTGGGCGTATGACGCCAAACGGCGTGGTGGGGAGCTTTTCTGATGCCTCAATGGGGGATAGTTCGCGTAGGTTTTCGTCTTGCAGATGTTGCCTGGCTTTTTTCAGGTAGGTTACCACGGTGGCTTGGTGGCGACCTGGGGTCTCGCTTTTGGCAACCTGGTTCCAGTTTATGTCCTCTATGTGCTTTCCTAGGGGGCCAATCCAGTACCGGAGGAGGGTGGCGGCTGGTTCGTCGTTCACTTCTAGAATGTCGAACATTGTTCTCAAAGCGAGCTGCCGGGCGGCAATGTACAGGTTCGGTACTGACAGTCCTCCCGTGTTCACGGTGCTGTGTAACTGTTCTCGAGGCACGCGTTCCCTGGGGCTTGCCCATATAAATCGGAAGAGGATTTTGTGGATTTTCTTGACCTGTTGTGGTGAAGGTAATTGTACGCGGGATAAGTGCCATGCTTTCGCGCAAAGTGTTGCTTTAACTACATGTACACGTTCGTGCATGGACATGTTGATTGTTGGTGTTTGATTTATAGCTTTTTCGATGTTGTCCCTTATGGTGTTCCAGTTCTCTTGGATTGGCCCGTGTTCATTGAACGTGACACCTAATATTTTTAGCCTGTCGTTGAGTGGAAGACCTAATATTGGTGGCTGTTGTCGGAAATGTCCAAGTGCCATAGTGTTCGATTTTCGGATGTTCAATTCTGCGCCCGAAAGACTCGCGTAACTCTGGAAACATTTCAGACCTTCCTTCACATCCACTTCATCTCGCGCATACAGTGTCACGTCGTCAGCGTATGCGAGTACCTTCAGGCAGGAGCTACCTGGAAGGGGAATTCCCCGGAAAACTCTATCCTGTTGTACTGCTCGCAAGTACGGGTCGATGGCGATAATGAAAAGTATGGGGGCAAGGGGGCACCCTTGTCGAACTCCTCTCTCGAGTTGAACAGGCTCTCCTAGTATACCGGCCATGCAGACCCTAGCCACATTTGCGGTGTAGGCTGTTTGAAGTACTGCGATTAATGTGCTCGGGATTTTATACTCTCTGAGAGTGGTGAAAAGGTACTCATGCTTGACCTTGTCATAGGCTTTTTTCTGGTCTAGTGATACTATGTACCCAGCTGCATTGCGCTTTGTGACGTAGCTTAGTATGTCACGGGTCGCGCTTAAATGGCTGTACATGTTTCGGTACGGCACGCTGCAATGCTGTGATCTGTCAATGATCGTTTCCAGCGCCGCCTGGATCCTTTTCGATATCAGTGACATTATGATTTTATAGTCAACATTTAGCAGAGAGATTGGCCGCCATGTACTTGGATCGTCTGCTCGAGAGTTGTCTTTCGGAATCGGGACTAAAAGACTCGATGTGAACGATTGGGGCCAGTTTCGGTCTGATGCTGCGTGGTGCACAAGTTTTGTGAAAAAGGCACGAAGTTGTGGCCAAAAAACTTTGTAAAAGGCCCATGGTAGGCCGTCTGGACCTGGGGATGAATCAGTGCGCGCTTTGTTAACAACATCGTCTAATTCGACTGTGCTAAAAGGTGCCTCTAACGCTTCGCGCAAGTCTGGGTCAACAGTCGGCACATCGCGCAAAAGATCGCCGAGGTTGCAGATTTGCTCGTCGTCGGTGGCTCGAGCAAATAATTCGCGATAATAGTCTGTGAACGCGTCGATATCTGTCATGTTGGCGATCGGCGCTTCGGGCGCTGGTGAAAGTACTGATACGCGTTGGGGCCTCCCGTGGCGTTTATCTTGAAAGCTTTAAGTCTCGCGTCGAGCGACGTTTCCCGCATAAGTTCCGTGTGTTTTTGCTTTAAAATTGCAATCTCCTGTCCTACAAGGGCGGTTTTCTGTGGCGCGCGTTCCAAAATGCGTATTTTCGTCGCTACAGCGTTCATGTGTGCGGTGTGTTCGCGTGCAACGCGGCTTCCGCATTTTTTGAGCGTCTGTTTTAGGTTTTCTTTAATTGTCATCCAGGCGGCTAAAGTGGGTTCCGTTCTTGGTAGCTCGTTTTGGAGAAACTCTCCCACTTTCTCTTTCGTTTTTCCATCGATTAACAAGCTACTAGACAGGCGCCAAGGGCGATCCGTAACATCGGTCGAGGGGATGGCGATTTTCATTTTTAGGCACTGGTGATCCGATACCGGCGGTGCGTTTGGTCTAGGGTTTTCCACTGACGAAAAAGTTACGATGTCCGCTATATCGGGTGTTACGTAAAACCTGTCGATGCGGGAGCTAGCCGGACCCCTTTCCCACGTGGGGCCGTACGTTTGCCCGTGCAGTTTGACCCACACGTCCGCCATGTTGTAATTACTGATCAGCTTCCTTAGCTCTCTCGTGTACCACATTGGTCGCGGTGCCTGTCTCGGGCTCTTTGCGTCTCGGGCAGAATTGAGGACATTGTTAAAATCTCCCCCTAGTATCACTGGCATATTGTGTGTCATGTACGCGTTAAGGTTTTCATAGAAAGGATTTTGTTCGCTCTCTTTAACGGGGGCGTAGATGTTTACTATGCGTAGGCTCGTGCCTTTTACTTTCAGGTCTAAGGCTAGTATTCTGCCGCAATAGTCTTGGTGGAAGAAATGCTTATGAAGCAAATCCTTTCTAAGGATTAAGATACCGGTGCCACAAAACTGACGCGTCGTAAGGCTGAAAAATCCATCTACTCCAAACTTTCTTTTCAGGTCGTAAACTTCTGCCGCTCTTGACAAGTTCGTTTCTTGTAACAATAAAATATCTATATTTTGACGGCGAGCGAAATGTAGGACGTCATTCTGCTTACTTTCGTCTTTAAATCCCCGAACGTTAAGCGTTCCTATTCTAAGTAGCATGATTAGAAGGGTTGGAAGCGGAGCCTTCAGCTTACGTGTCTTCGTCATCGCTGAGCTGTTGAAGTTCTTTTTTCATCCTTTTTGTTTGGTGTGCGCGTCGAAGTTCGGCTCGCGCTACTTTCACTTCGCTGCTTGACACGGAAGAGTCCGAGTCCATGGCTTCGTCGTTCTTGCCATCGTCGGCCTTGGAATGGTGGAGTTGCTCCTCTTCTTCGTTGGTCTCCATAGAGGACTCATCTTCCACGATGACGAGGGGCTGAGGAGAGCTGCACGAGCTGCTCTCGCTGGGGTGTTCCGTTCCCGTGGGGTTGCCTGCGGTGAATCGGTGGCTGTCACGTGTAGAGGAGGTGGGGACGCTTGCGCTTCGGGTTCGACCGGGTTAGCTTCTTTATGAGACGGTGCCGCAGGTTCCTCTGCTGACACCGTGCTTGAAGGGGGCGTGCTTCCGTCGTTCCCACCATCTTCTTCCATGGCGACGCTTCGCTGCCGTCGCTCGCGACCGGCGAGAACTTCAGCGAAGCTTCGTGGCTTGACGCAGTCAGCCGTGGCGTGGTCGCCTCGGCACCGCCTGCATTTTGCCGTGCAGCTTGCTGTTGTGTGGCCGAAGGTCGAGCACCGGTCGCAGAAATCTTCTTTGCAGTCTTTCCGGTAATGGCCTGCTTTTTTGCAACGGCTGCAGACTCGTAGCACTCCGGGGTAGTCACAAATGACGCGATGTTCTAGGACTCGGATAAAGTTTGGCACGGGCTTTTCCGGTTTCATCTCGATTTGAACGATGCGGTGGCCATTGCGGACTGTAGGACGGTCGACGGTGGCAGGCCGTTCGACTGCGACGACCTTGCCATAGGGCGCCATTGCCCTAAGGAGATGCTCGTCGGCAACGTACCCAGGGAGGGAGAGACAAGCCACGCGGGTGAGACGCGGCGCGAGGGCTTCAATGGCGACGGTCTTGCCGCAGATAGACAGGCCACCATGTCGCAATAGTTGCTCCATGGCGGCAGACGTGTAAACGGTACATTGGAACTTGACTCCTCCAAGGTGTTGAACCATGTACACGTTCGGGAGGCCGACGACGCCGGCGACGGCGTCGATGACAGAGACTGCGGATGCGTCGGCAGGCACGGTGACATTGAAGACGAGGTCCTTGGTCGGTTGGAAAGATGGCGAAGTTTTCACTCCGCCCGGCGGTCGCCCAGGGGGTTGCCCGCCCGCGCTGTCCGCGGGAGACATGATCTTTCTTACGAAAACAAACTTACTTATGACCACCGAACAGCCCAGCACCAGGTAAGTTTACCAACATTACGGCCCGTTTTTTTTTTTTAGACTTCCGAAAGGCATTTGATGTAGTCTCTCACTCTCACTTGCTTCATAAGTTATCTTATCTTGGTCTCTCTGACAACGTGCTTGGTTGGGTGCGCACGTATCCTTCGAATCGTTCCCAGAAGGTTATCATCAATGGCTTTGAATCCGAACCCGTCCCCGTCACCTCAGGAGTCCCGCAGGGGTCCGTCCTCGGCCCCCTGTTGTTTTCAATTTTTAATAATGATATAGGAGTAAACGTTTCATCTAGACTACGGCTATACGCTGATGATTGCGTATTGTATAGGGACATTAACAATCCGAATGACGCTGCTCAATTACAGTTGGACCTAAACAGTATTGTTAAGTCGTGTGATAAATGGAATATGAAACTGAACGTCTCAAAATGCAACTGCACGCGTTTCAGCCGAAAATGGTCAAATACAGTAACTAGTTACTTTTTAAAGAAGGAAAGCATTGCATTTTCAGATCATGTTAAGTACCTGGGCCTCACATTCTCATCAGACGTGACCTAGACAAAACACACTGAAACCGTAGCAATGAAAGCTGGCAGTGTACTCAATATTATTAGAAGAAATTTCAAAAGTGCGCCACAGGACGTAAAGGAGGCTTTACACGTAACTAATGTGCGCCCAATACTAGAATACGCTGCTGCTGCCTGGGATCGATCCTGACACCAAAGTACCCATTAACAAACTAGAAGCAATTCAAAACCGTGCTGCTCGCTTTGTCACTGGTTCGTTCGGCAAGAATACCAGTGTTTCCGAAAAAACAAAGGCACTGTCTTGGAACAAACTCGCCACACAGTATGTCGCCTACTATTCCTCAACCAGATAGCTAGCCATAAAACAGGTATTAACCACCAGACATTTTTAAGACCAGCTGCCTACGTATCAAAAAAGAGAGACAATAGCAAAAAGATTAGAGAAATTCATTGCCGCACCTCGCTTTTTAAATCATATTTTTTTTCCATGCACAATTGACGATTGGAATAAGCTTCCTGAAAACGAAACGTCATTTGCGCATCTGATGTTAGCTTTGACACCGCTCTCAAGTGTTACCTGCGTGGCGACATTGAAAACGGTGTTTTTTTGAATTGCCGTGACCTTGTTCCTGTCAATTATTTGCTTTTTTTTAATTCATAATTGCTGCTGCGTGCTGCTGCCCACTGCAATGTTTGATGACCGCTGTGACTCGTTTTGTAGAATGTCCATTTTTTTATTTCGCCTTTCGTCTTATTTCATTTTTTCTCTTTTATTGTATTTTTTTGTCCTCTGTTCTGTTGTCGTTGGATGTTGTACAATGCTCTTTGCTGCAAGCTTTTAAAAGACGCCTCTGTTGATTTTTATTTTTGTATATTACGAGATTCATGATTCCGTTTCTGCACTGAACACTTTTTATGTATCTCCTACAACAATTCCCCCTGGGCAAATATAGTAAGCTAAATAAAAAACAAATAAAGATAACTCTGAAACTTTCTCAAAAGGTTTTTCTCTCTCTCCCGGTCTCGGCGTCCTTCGACCGCTGCAATTACGTTATAACAGTGGTGTAGCGGCTATTGGCCGGATTTCCTTCGGTTGCATCAATGGACGCATTCCATAGCC
Source organism: Haemaphysalis longicornis (assembly GCF_048455015.1). Taxonomy (NCBI): domain Eukaryota; kingdom Metazoa; phylum Arthropoda; class Arachnida; order Ixodida; family Ixodidae; genus Haemaphysalis; species Haemaphysalis longicornis. Next base: position 47,094,259 of record NW_027526335.1, on the reverse strand, counting down.
ACTTTAAAAAAGAAAGTCGCAAAAGCAAAGCAGAAGCGGAAGGCATATCAGCTGCGACGAGCAAATCACGCAGTGCCGCTCAGTGCTGGAGATAACTATAGCTTTCGCAGTGCTACCACACGCGAAGGAAAGTCTGAAAGCGTTTTTGGGAAGTGTTGCAGAGTCCCCTTAATGTAATAATCGCTCAGAAAAGAGAAAATGCCCAAGTAAAGGGCCTACATGCTGATCTCATCTGCGGCCAGGCCGTGTACGTGATCGAGGAGCTTTACGCAGGAGCAGGGCCTTTACATGCTAGCAAACGAGTAGAATGCACCTCTGTGCGCGGTTTCAGCTATCCAGGGTAACTGTAACTGGAAGAGGGAGGGTGTTAAGCTTCCTTAGTCAAAGAGGCCACGTGCTTGCGCTGCTTCCAGGGCTCTAGTCACGAAGGCTTGCTGGTTACCCGGCGATGATTGGGTCAGTGCGGTCCCCCATTGCTCACACTAGAGCATATTACTCTGGGACCCCTTTCTGTAATAACTACATTTTATTGACGTATCCTACTGAGACCACAATAAAATTCTATTCTTTTTCAAGGGTGCATGGGTATATCTTGGTGGAGGACGTGGAATGTGTGGGCAAGCGAAGTCTAAGTGGTAGGTGGTGGAAAGCAGGTATCGTAACTTAAGAAAATCCACAGTTCGATTACTAAATGGAGGCAATAGATATTAACTTTTTTTCGTGAGAATAGTTTTTAATATAGCTGTGCACTTATCTAGGTCGTGCTTGGTGGTCTTAGCAGAAAACGTCGTGGCATGCATGTACTTTACGCGCGAACTGTGTTAAACCAACTGCTAAGTAGGTAGAACTCGCTTGCTGCTACTCGTACGCTCACAGGTTATCCGCACGGCACAGCACCTGTGCTTAAGACTGTGGAAATGTATTTTGCTGCTTATTTTATCATTACTCGCTGGATAATGAGACTGAAGACTCTAAGAATAAAGAAATCAGGCTAGAAATGAACCCTTTAGTGCGCTATAGTGTAGCTCCAGAAACAAATTGTCGAATTGATCGACCGTATGACGTTATAGCTTTTGCAACTTTTACATGGCCTGCCCCCTACCTATCTTAGCGATTCAACTGGACGCAACTACTTACTCCAACATACGGGTACTTTATAAGCCAAAACTAATTCCTGCCTCTTTCGAACAAAGTCGCGATCCCCAAGAACCCTGTTTGCATGCGTAAACTTATGTAAACGCATACAAACACCGGCTGCTCTCTAACGTGCACGAAGGCGGGCAAGCGTGTAAACGTTAAACCTATATACGGGACATTATACAGGACATTATCTGGGACGATGTATTTGGAACGAGAAGGTGCCGCTGTCACCTCGACTTATCCCCGTTGGTCGTTGGTGTAACGCTGAAGATAGCTCAGACAGGGAAAGAAAGCCGCCTATTCGGAGAGCCAGAAAGTGCTTTCTTCGGCGACGCCGCTGCGTGCCCGTACGTGGCAGACGCGTAATATCCGATTGTGACGGTTGTCTGGTGCGCCGCTGCTGCTTGGCCCCAAAATTCCGCTTCCGCTCGATGCAGTACGAGTTCCGTGCGGAAGAACATAATGTTGCCGTCAGGAAGAGGCCGCTCTTCCATCAACCGCCGAACGACCCGCCTTCGTTCCGACTATAAACCGAATTCCAGCTGCCGCAGACGCCCTGGCTTCCGGCGCTGTTTCCGGCCTCGTTCGTCTCCGCGGGCCTCTGTTTGGTCTCGACGAGATTGCTTCGGCTCCCTTTTATTGTTCTGTGTCATCCCCCAAGATCTGCGACACGTCGCGATACCTAGTTCCGAAAAAGCTATCTTAAAAAGCGTTTAGTGATTATCCACTCCATATTGAGATAAATGGTGCCACCGTAAAAACGAGATTGAATAAGGCGTGCTCTGCATACGCGGGTACAAAAAAATGTAGAAAAATAGTAAAATGAAAAGTGGTATTATAGAAAGAAGAACGCACCCACCTCTTTCAATTTCGGTGCATCGTTGTTCTTTTTGTTTACATATTCTATGAAGCGACAACAAAAATCAATGCCTGCCTGATGTAATGAGCCACCTTAGCTATGGTGGCGCTCGGCCTTTTGAGGACGCCACCCACGTTATAATTTCTTAAATTTTCATTTATCTCCACCTGTTAGGCGGTAACTATGATTAATTCATGCTACAGGTGATTATAGAACGCTGGAGAGCTGTAGAATTTCAGAGAGACCAGGTGATTATCAAAGCAAACAAACTCGTCTATAATTTTAATGACTGGATTCTGACATGTCTTAACCGAAGAAAAGGGAAACGCTCCGAAACCTCGGTTGGTTTCCTTAAGCGGTGTCAAAAAAGAGGGTACTTTTGCCTAAAGTTAGTTCGTGCATAATTGCTGTCGGCGCGAAACAGAATCGATGAAGTGGCAAGCTTGGTGAGGCACACCGAAAAAAAAGGCTTATTGGGGCAGCTATGGCCAGGGCGCAATGAGATTGTTATCCATAGCTGTAAATACTGTTTGGCTGTTAGTAGCCTGCCTTCAGGGAGGCTTGGCAAAATGAAGATCCTGTTCAAGCGTGGAAAGGGGATAATAGTTTTGCAAAAGTTCTCCTTTCATGATGCAATGTCACCGGAGTTCACATCCGAGGCGTCCTGAAGCCCACACCACTTTTAATGCTCCTTATAGCGGTTTATCTCACTGAAGTAAGGCTGACTAGTTTCTTATTGAACTTAAATTCCTTTTTTTTTTTTGCAATATTCCACCCTACCTTACTCTGTAAAGTAGGCTTCTTACATTAGGCTAGTGCGAGTAGTAAAGTGTCCTTTACAGGCTTTCTTTCGGGTACTTTTGTAACGTTTGCCTTTGACAGCTGTCACTGTGGAAAAAAAAAACGCCTAGAAAGTTCGCCGCCCCCATTTCTTTTGCGTAAATTTTTATTATAGCAAAAAACACTGTTATCTATTTGCCTTGAAGAAAATTTACTACTTTCCATTAAATGTACCAATTTAAAAGTCATATGTGTTATGCCAAACATTTTAGCTTAATGCTAGCACACTTATTGGCAGCAATTTAATTTCTGTGATGTCCCTACTCCCCCATAAGGTACATTCGTTTCACGCAGCTCATTACTGTTCCTATCGAAGTCATTACTGCTGTCTGCGGTAAGTATTTTGAGATATTTTTCCGCATATGTGTATGCATCTTGCTCCGAAAGAATGCGAAAATAGTTAACCCCGTTTTCATCCGAGTCGTCGGCGACGTCATTGTCATCATCGCCATCCTCATCACCAGCGGCATCACCAACGCCATAACTGTCCAGTCCGGAAACGAAAGTTTTTCCTACAGGCTTCCGACTTCCAACTACTTCCATCCTGCTTCGCCCGGTACATTCTTCCCTTTCGAATAATTCCTCTTTCATCCACCAAGTTCTCTGCTGGCCCTTACTTCTAATTGCTTTCCCCGGTAGGCATTCCGTACACGGATAGTTCACCTGTAGTTGGTACTCCACACCACAATTTCATTATTCGCTTTCTGAGTAAGATAATTGGGTTCACACGAGCCCTTTCGTCTGGTGCGACGTATGAATCGGTTTAAATCTCTCGTTTCTTACCTGGATACTTCTTCTTACTGGGACACTTAGTTCGTCCGTACTTCAGCAATATGTTGGAGACAGTCTCGCGGTATCTCTCACACCTCCTCTTTTCCTTTCTTCTTGTTCGGGCCTTACGCACACTAACCTCCATCCGTCGTGTCGTCTCGCGCACCCGGGACAGAAAGCTTGCACAGGGATTCCAATTACCGTCATCCACGTCCTCAGCATGCGTGAGGACGTTTCACGCTTCACAAAAAAAGCGTGATGGGTGTGCGCGCCCCTTCCGAGATACTGGGCCACGGCCGTCCGCGCCCCACAGCCAGGGATGGTGCCACTGGGAGTGTCTGTTCGCGTGATGCAGCTCCGCTTGGGAGGGGACGAAAACTCTGAGCGAAAGGAAAACAAGAACTAGAAGCTGGAAAGCAGGCACATTTTGTGGTGAGCAGCGTGCGCTTGAAGTTCGTGACGGCGGTGCTCCGCTTTCTGCGCGTCGGCGTTGCACGACCGGAACGGGCGGCGGTCAGTCCGCGCACCTTCCCCTGGGCCCCAGCACCACCCTTCGTCCGCGCCCGCTGGTGTACAACAGAAGCTTCGTTTGCATGCATAGAGTTTGTCGAAAGTGCTCCTGAGGCATTGACAGCCAGTGAAGGGAATTCCCACGTAGCTTTTGATTACATCGTACGGACGTTGCCAAAGGCAGGCGGGCAAGCACCAGCAATGACTGATCAAGCGCTTAGCTTCAAATGTATCTCCAGGTGGTCATAATTAATCCGGAACTGCGGCGCGCCTTATAGCCCAGGTTTAGCGGCGGCACGTTAAGCCCAATTCTCTGATCTTCATTCAACTCCACGCAAAAGCTATTACAGCGACAGCAAAAAAAAAAAAAAAAGAGAGAGAGAGAGGGGTTGTTCATTTCACAAACGTACTGGGCGCTTGTAGAGGTATTCCGCCGCATCTACATAGCGAGCGTGCTTATCCTGTGCGTGTAAGTTGACGAGAGCTTTAGCCCTTGCCGTCCTCCTACCCTTGTTGTAGTCCGGGTTCATGTTTTTCGGTAGAAGATCTACCCTGATCCCGCGACGTATATCGTACGGGATGGTGAGTTTGTTGTCGCCTCCGTTGTAGCGTACATATCCTAGGTCTTCTAGGATCTTTATTCCAGTCTTCGTTGTAGATAGACGTTCGAGCTGGGCTTCCGCTGTGCTTCCGCTATCTCCTCGAGCATATTATAGACTTCTAACTTGAGGAAGAGCAGTGTGCTTGTAGATTCAAACAGGCCTAGCACGGATTTATAGGCCTTCCTAATGATGGGTTTGGTCTTATTGCGCTCGCGCTGTGACCAGTTGTGGTAGGCCGCGGCATACGTGATTTGGCTGATCGCAAAGGAGTGGGTCTGATCATACTGTCCTCCTTCATGCCGGCTTTCCGTGATGTGACTTGTCGGATGAGCCTCATTGCGTCCGCGGTCTTGGCTGTGATGCGCGCGATAGTCCCGCCGTTTCTTCGGTGCCGTTCGATTATCATGCCGAGTTCTCTGATCTTGCGGACTTCGGGAACAACTTGACCAGACCGCGTAGTGATCCCGATCGTGCGTTGTTGTCTGTCCGTGATGCGACCCCTCCGTGGTGGTATAACTAGGGGTTCCGATTTGCTTAAAGAGCAAACAAATCCTGACCCACCCAGACGTTCTTCAATGGCGTCGACTGCTTCTTATAGTTTGGTTTCAATGTGACCATCGCTACCACTGTTTATCCAGAGTGTAATATCATTGGCATAGATTGTGTACGGGATCCCTACTCCGGTGAGTCTGTTGGCTACTCCAATCATTACCAGATTGAATAGTAATGGCGATATCACGGAACCTTGCGGAGTGCTGTGTACCGGAGCTGTTGGACCGGGCGCGCAAGGTCCCCAACGCCTGATGTCTGTTTCTTTCAGCCCGCCTCCGTAGAATGTCACCGTGCATGAGTTAGATGCGCTCATTTGCCGCCTTTGTAGAGCGCCCTGTGGCACCCACAATGCTGCACGGAGCTTGTAAAATGGGCTTTAGTTTGGCTCAAGTTCTACAAAAGCGCGTCACTTATGCAAGAAAAATTACGGGAGCCGAAGTCGGAGATCAGCAAGAGCGAGCACCGCGGCAGTCAAAGTCGGCTACCTAAACTCAAATTAATTTACTAATAAGAACGACAGTTGGCAGTGCATCATTGTTTGTGCAATGAGCCATCCACATTTTATAATATTTGTTATCTAGAGTAAATTTTGGCTCACCAAAAAATGAAGAGAACTCTAAAGCTCGGTTTACTCAACCGGCTATTAGCGCTGTTATGGGGTCACAGAATCAATAAGAAGCAGTTCATTGACGCGTTTATTGCACTGATCATTCATCTCTTTAATCACGATTGTCGCTGTCACCCTTACCTAATTTAGCACTCTGCTGCTCACTGTAGATGAAACCAGGTGCATGCTGGGAGGCCCCGAAATTTGCACACGTCACGCAGCCCCTCCCAATGAAGAACGGCCTGCTTCACTGACGCATGCTAAAGTGTGGAAACGCAAATCCATGCCGCTGAATACCACTGTAATGGCCGACTGCAATATCTTTTCGCTGGGGAAGGCGAGTATGCATAGGTGTATACAAACGTATATACTAGCGGAGCCCAGGGCGAGACATCTGCATTACTTCAAGCTTCACTGCAATCAGAGCAAAGAGATCGTGACAATGCTGCTCTTTTTTGCCAGAAACGCATTGAAACGTCAAGATACGCGGAGGTTGTGGAATTTTGCTCCCATCAGAGCGCAGCTAGTGATTCCAGAGGTCGAATACCGCGACCCCGGGGTCAGCAGAACAGGGCCGATAGCCATCGCCCCACAATGACCTGTCACTCAGTGCTGTCGCACAACTTCGGCAGCGCTGCGTGGAGCGATGAAGCATGCAAGAAAGGAGACCCGTGATCGGTGTCGATGTGGGGCGCACGGGGCGTGACCACCTCGATTTTCGTGTCGGCTAGATTCGACGACGCGAGTCCTGCTCGTCGGGCACTGCGCAATCTTACCCACATGCTTCCATTGCCTTTGTTGGCCACCAAACACTGACAGCTCCTTTACTTACATCTGAAGCAATGCTTTGCGACGCCGTGGTCCCCCACACCCAACCCTCCCTGACAGTGATTATTTGATCTCACGTATGAGGAACGGTATCATTACTGGGATACTGTAGCCACAGATAAATGACTCGCGTTGTGTCCGCAATACAAAGAGCAATGTGGTTTTAAGTGTTTTATTTTTTATTGTAAACAACACTAAAGTCATGCCTCCGGTGACTCAATATAACCATCTCCTCGCCGCAACCGCCGCCTTGCCTGGCCGCGAAGCATCTGTGCCACGTAATGACGGATCTGCTCACAGCGCAATGGGTTATGAACCGGCTGAAAGAGGTTGTTAACTTTCCCTTCAACGCGCGCTTTCCCTTCAATGCTGCAAGCTTTGTTACCGCGACGTGCCCCTCCGAGGGACAATCTACAAATCAGCTGTAATGCCATCGTCTCCTGGAGATATATGCATTTATTCATTGCTTGGAGCGCCGTTGCGACCTCATCTGTCGTAACCGTCGGAACCTGACCGCCACCAGTTATGGAAAACTTTCCTCTAAGTCAGAGGCAGAAGCGCACAATTTTGTGTTTATTAATCTTTTACTTATTGTAACTCTGCTCAATAAAACGTTCGCCCCATCTTCCTCCTCACAGTACGTACGCGCATTGGGCTTATTGCCCGCCCCGACGCCCTGTTTTCACAGAAAGTTGTGAGCCGCCGTGCCATCCACTCACGCGCGCACTGCGCAAATATGAAGGCTCACGCTTCACGGATGAGCAGAAGCAAAATATACTTTTTCACGAAAATGGCCCGGATCGAATAGCGCGTGGACGCAGGCGAAATAAAATGCGTCCCAAAAGAAAAACACATACAATCCGCTCTCAATTCCGCAAACCCATGAAACGAGTACAAATCATTATCACGTGATAGCTTCAATACAGCGGGTGCACTCGCGGAGAATTACGACCGAAGGTGGGCGCGGCTGTGTCGTTAATTACGCTTCCTTTTTTTTTTTTCCTCCTGTGCACCGAGCTCTCAGTTAACAGGCCTATCAATACGCGCGCAGACTGAAAAAGAGGAGGCAACAGTTTCATCGCCCTCTCATGCGTATCCACACATTAATCATGAAAGAGAGGTATCCAGCGTGTCCCCTTTCACCGCAAGGGGCGGGCTTCGCAACAAGTGGCGAGCGCCGTGGAATGGTCCGAGCGAGCGTAACCTGCGCGAAGGCGCGAATAATGGGTTACGCAGTCGCTGCAAAAAGTAAGAGGTTGTCCCCGCGACGCGTGCGACGTGAGTTTAAGGCGACGCGTCGTTGTTTGTTATTTTTTCTTGCACTCTTCTGTGTGTGTGTGTGTGTGTGTGTGTGTGTCCTTCGTAGGACGCGTGTCTCTTCGAGCGTTTTATCGTCGTTTTTCGGGTGAAAAGAAATCTGCATGGCGGCTTTCGAGATTCGGCGTGCCGCCGCGTGGCACGGATTAAACACTCCTTGTTTCTCAAAGCTCGCTTTTGGGGCACTAGGACGCATGGCGATATAAGCCTGGCCCCTTGGAGAAAGCAAGATACAAAAAAGGTATTCATAATAGCGCGCAAAAGAAAAAAATGGGCGTTGTTATTATCTTGTTTCCCTTCCTCGTCTGACACTGGGCGACGCGTTGTGGTCTCAAGAGGAACGTGGTCAGCGAGAATTCTTTGGCGGGAAGAAGCGGCACGCGATGCACGCGAGGAATTGACAGAGGCAGGGAGGCGACGTTGGAGTGAACTACGTTGGCGTGCTCGGGGCCGAATCGTAAATGCCGTTGCCGCTTGGCTGCGGAGCGCGCCTCTGCGTATGTCGCGTGCTCTGTGCGAGTCGTGCGGATGTTGATTGAGCAACGCTTTAGGTCAGAGGTTTTAACTAAAACAAAAGAAAGAAGGGGGGGGGGGGGGGGAGTGGGAGCTGGGTATGCGCCCACCCGCTCCATGGCTTGACGCGGATGTTGCGCAATAATTATGATTTGTATTGTTTCATATCCTGCAGGAAACATGGCCTAATGGAATGTTGTTGTGAGACCCCTAGCGACAAACGATGACTTGTTGATAGAACAAGTTAAAAATACTATTTCTTCATGGAAAGTATCACATGGCGGTGTCACTGTTCAATTTAGAATTTCGCTGGCAGGTATTTGGCTGGTGGGAGAAGTTGATATTCGCAATCCATAAATATATAGAGATTTCATCCCCAGGCAATTTCCCGTAAACTTACACAGGAAGTGAAGAACTGTAGAGGAGCTGGCCTCATTTCTTCTTCAGCAAAGTCGGGCAGTCATAGCGACTGCCCGGGCTCCGTGAAATATCTTCGTCTTCAAACTGCCGTTACGGGTACGATTGCGTGCTTTATGGGACCCTCAGAAGCGCGCTTCGAACAGCGCTTACTGAGCGGAAATGTGCGCGCGCGAAGCGCGCGCACACGTAACTCCGCGTCGGTCGGTCGAGTAGCTTCCACGTGCGACCAGAGGGTCGAGGTTAACTTGTTTTGCTTCGCGCGCACCCTCGAGCGTAGGCGACCACAGCCTTGAGGAAAACGGTGCCGGAATTTGCCGTGAGCGCCGCTCCGTATAGTCTCCGGCTCCCACACTGAACAATGTGATAAACTGGAGCAGTCGAGCGAATCCCTCGGAGAGTCGCACACACCACGATTTAAAACGAGGACCCTGTTTCGCTATTGTTTTCGCCGATAGACACGCATTCTTCTCCCATCGCTGACCGTGAATCGACGCCCCCGTAACACACGACGACGACGCAGACAGATCTCGGGCTGACCAAGAGACAATCGATTTTCTTCCCCCCCACCCGTAGTTTTCTTTTTTTTAGTTTCTGTCCTTCCAGTGAACGCATCGCTCCACGGACGAGTCTGAAGTTCGCGGAGAATGCCTAAGCCGTGGCCTCTTTCCGATTCAGGCTTTGCTCGTGCGCTGCAACCAGCAGACGGACGGCTGGGAACGCCGCACCCGAGAATTACGCCGAGAGGAGAAAGAAAACAAAAAAAAAAAAGGGGGAGGTTGCGGGAAACACAAACATAGGCGGGGGGCTGTAGCACAAGCGTTCGCAGTGCGCGTCGGCTATGTGGTGCACGAAAATCTGGGGATGTCCGTGACATCGCCGGAAAACGCGGCTTAGCGCGTGAACACGCACGATTTATTTTGTTGTTGTGGTTGTTTTCCTTTTGCTTCACCTTGGGGGTGGTGCGGACGGTACGTGCGGTGGTCGTCGCAGCTCAGACGTCGGCTTTTGCTGCCGGATCGGCCGGATTAGTCTCGCTCTTGTAAGATTATCCCTCTCCAGAAGACATGCCTTGGGTATAGGCTTTTCTTTTTTCGGATGGGAGCGATTCGCTCGTATTACTTTGCAGCAAATTTGTTGGCTTTAGAGCGAAAAAAAAAAGTCAGCCGTGCTATGTGTGTTGCAAAGAATGCCGTGCGATTAGACACGTAAAGCACGTGTTCTTTTGTTTTTCCTCATTACGAACCATTGCAATAATCTCCACATTTTCCTGTTTGCGTGTCGTTCGGGACATTTCTCTTCTGTTTTTTTAAGGTGGGAATGAGCGTTGCGTTTTCCCTGTAGTCGACGTCTTGATTTTCGTAATAACGTGGACAGCACGACAAAAACACTTTCGGGAAACAAGCATGCAAGGCAGCCTATGACAGAGCGAGAGAGAGAGAGAGAGAGAGAGAGAGAGAGAGAGAGAGAGAGAGAGAGAGAGAGAGAGAGAGAGAGAGAGAGAGAGAGAGAGAGAGAGAGAGAGAGTCCGGTACTGTTAGCCGCCACACGCGGCGCGCGTCCCAGGCTGCTCTAATGTGCATATTTATTTATTTATTTATTTATTTATTTATTTATTTATTTATTTATTTATTTATTTAGCCTGTCAGCAAATGCCTCTGCGTATACTTTACAGTACTGACTTTACAGTACTTTACAGTACACTACTGACAGTACTGACAGACTCCCCTGCATTTTTATACTTGTAAAAAAGACTTGGTGCTTTCTGTTAATCAGCTCAATTGGTGCTACTTTATCCCCTCCTCAAGTCCCTCACTTCGACCATTTGACAGAACCTTCACTAGACGTACTGTAAATCGTACAGTTTGAAAATCAAATTCTCATCGTTCTAAGCTCGGATTCAAACTGCTTGAATTAAAAATGAATCATCGTCGAGTGAGTGCGCGAATATGGCCGCCATTTCTCGCTTTTTTTCACAATTCTGTACAGTAAACAGTTGCAATCAGACGCGGTCATTTTTTGTTCTTCTTAGCTTTCGCGCAGCTGTGTTTCCTGCCAATAAAAACAGATAACTGCAGCGGGTTGGTTTAGATTCATCTTCCCTATAGGCGCAAGAAGACACGGAAGAAGGACTGAGGTAAACACCAACTGGGCGCCTGTATGTGTTTACACAAAGATTGGGGTAAACACAAAGGGGCCTTTTTGTGTTTACCTCAGTCTTTCGTCTGTGTCTTTTTGCGCCTAGTGAAGATGAATTTCCTGTCAATGTTTTTTTTTTTTTTGACACCCGGCCCACCCTGATGCCTCTAAAGCCCTCCTACTTTCTTTCTTTTCTTTTTAACCCAGTTCTTGGTACGCAAGACGTTGCTACTTCTTTCGAACGCGCCAAGAGTAATTAAAAAACATGCATTGAAGCTTAAAATTCGTGATTGAAGAAACCTTTGAACGAAATATTTTGGGGACATCCAAGCGATTTATTGCGGAAGAGAGCCCGGAAAATATTTACGCAAGCCGGATACCTTGTACACGGAAGCTTCCTTCACGGCTTGAATACCATAATTAAATGCGGTCTCCGCGTTTGTTTGCGGGCATCCGGCAGGGTCAGGAACGGCCGTTCTACCGGCCCGGACGTTTCAGGACGCCTCTGTTTTTCCGGCATCGTCGGGGAAGCGGCTTAAATTAAGCGCTGGCTTTGTTCCGCCTGGGCAAAGCTTTAATGACTGATAGCCGTGTTTCGCGCCTGCCTGCTCGCATAAGGCCCGCTTCGCTGCTCGCTTGCTCGTATACGTTATGCCGGAACTTTGACACCGAAGTCATGGTTCATCGCCTGGCAGGGATTAAAGAGGGGCGGGGGAAGAACGCTATCTTCCGCTTTACTCCGAAGGCACCGGGTCAGTGGGCCGTTTATTTGTTCGGGGAGGCCGCTGTTTCATGGTTCAAATATAAACCCGCGTGCTTTCGGGATTAGTTAATTACCCTCCGTTAAGTCTAAATCCCTCCTGCGTGTGAGGTCGTGAGTACGACCCCCGGCAGTGCCGGTTGAAATTCAAATTTCCATATGGAGGATGAATGCAAGCTAGAGCAATAAACGTTCATTAAAGCGAAGCTTTAGTTTCCTTACTGACGCCGTTATGCGCCAATATGCCCTGCAGAAAAGCGAACTCTCTCTGGCGATGACGATGAATTATCGTAGGTGAAGCGAATGAAAAAAAAAAAAAAACGCTTCTCGTGCCCGGAATCCAACTTGGGTCCCTCGTGTTACGAAGCCGGCGTTTATCCGATTGCTTCATTTCGACATTTTTTGTTGTTTTTTTCTTTATTACATGGGAGAATACGTTCAGACGTTGCAGTACGAGGAATACAAGAAAACAAAAGAATACACTGAAGTTATGAAGTCCAAACAGCAGGTGCTGATTCGCGCCGTACACCCCGAACCAAAACGTTAGGCCTGCGGAGTGCACACCCGAGAGTTGATGTGGGTATTCTTGAAAAGTGGTGTATCTAGAGTACCGTCCTACTGTATTATAAGCACTCCACTATATCGACGTCCACCGGCGTTTTGTAACAAAATTGCCGCGTCTGGCACTGTATCGCTCTAGATAACGTAAAAAAAGGCAACCTAGCCTAAACATAACATAACATGATCTAACGCACACAAAGAAATCATTTAAAACACCAAAAGTAACCTAAGCCATAAACATCATAGCTCAATTTAGAGATGAAAAAATTCCCCGCATTTCCCCGAGGGGAAGAATGTGAAAGTGCGAATGCACGAGTTGAATTTGCGCGGTTCGGTAATGTTCGCGAAAGAGAGATCACACACACACACACAACTACAAAGAAAGAAAGATGCATTTATTCACAGACACCTATTTGTGTTGTCGTTGTACTTGATTGCTAGAGCGGATCTCAGCTTTGAAATTTCGTGTCAGTACTCCTTTAAGCAGGTGCATTAGCCCTTCTCACGTCCGATTCTTGGCCAATCCCCCACGTGGGTATGTGCCATGTCAGCGGCCAGGCAGCGCGCGCCCATCTCCCCCCGTTGCCAAGGAAGACGAGGAGATTCCTGGCCAATCCCCCACGTGGGTATGTGCTAGGTCAGCGGCCAGGCTGCGCGCGTCCATCTCCACGTGCGCGGACATCGCCGGTGGACGCTGGTTCAGGGTCGCTTAAGAAGTGCATTGCACTTAAAAAAAACCTAGGCAAAAGCTGGCCTCGAACGTGTACCTCCAGAGTAGCACTACTCGCAGGGTGGGATTGGCCAACCAAAGATGCCGTCACGAGAAAGCTTCACGTTCAACCATAGTCGTCATTAGACGGAGGGGTGCGAGATTTTGATCCCAATAAGGAAAGAACGGAGCGGTGGATGATCTTCATTGTTGTGGCGTTGGTCATCCAGGGTTAATGGCATCCCTAGTCCAGGGTGCCATGGCCTTCGGCTGCTCGTCTGACCCGGAACAGCAGATCTTGCTGGACAGCACGACACCCCCCGTGCTCCGTGGTCATCTGGATGTGTCAGGACATCTGGAAGTTTCCTGACACCTTTATACTCCCACACCATGTGATAGAATGTTGGGTGTCCCGCAGGATTTGCAGTTGTAATTGTTGAGAAAGTGGTGAACCATTTGCAACCCTTCGGCGTCCGGGAAAGAGCTTGTCAGGAGTACCCTCAGTTCAGTTACTTGCTTTTTGGCGATTTTCGCGTGAGAAGGAGGATATTTTCTCCTGCCTAACTTGCGATGTTCTAAGATGTTGCTGCTGTTTCGTAGTATATAGGCATAGATGTAACAGCGACGAAGGAGCATACCTTTGGCTCCTGTGATGGGGGGAAGGTAGCGGTGGGAATGGCCTCAGGCAGCGGCTGCAGCCGCCATTTTAAACCTTGTGTCCGCGCGTTATTTAATACCCGGTGCATTTCCTTCTGGCTCTTGCAACTTGGCCAGTACTTTCAGCACCGCTGTGGATACGATCTTTTTGATTTTTTTTTTCAGGCCACCTGGGAGAGTGTGCGTACGGTAACTAGTTCTTGAATTTTTGTGACCGCTGTAGCGAAGAGCGCAATCACTTCCTCTTCTGTCGAGTCGGTGTCGTCAGTTTTGACTGCTGCCGACCTCATGTCTTCTACTTTCGACCCCACTTATCGCGTGTGCTTGGTTGCTCCCTCTTGTATATTTTTCGGCGTCAACGTACCTCGTTTCGCTATTATCGCCGTGGCGTTATCTGAGTGACCTTACCCTGGCCTCTATCCGTCCTTTGTGGTATGTGGGGTACGTGTTGTTCGGGATACTGGCCGCCATAGCGTTCTCCCTCAGGCAAAGGTGGATGCGCGTCTTCTGGTTTGAAAGCGAAGCTGTATATGACTAGGATCCCAGGGCTTCACGCAGGGGGTAACCACTTACTCTGCGGCCTGTGTTCAGCGTATGGAAAAATTAATTAGAAAATGAAGGAAAAGGCCTTAGGGCTTCAATATTTTGACATCTAACGGCATATATTGCCGCTAAAGATGCCTTCCTAGCAATGCACGTGTATTTAGAGGTGAAGCCGACATTAAACAAATTAGTGTCAGCTTAGTTTTTGTCAACAGACTTTTCCACATGGTCTGTTGCACTGTGAAGCATGCCCGTCTACGGAGGGAGTACGGCTACAGTCCCACGTTATAAAGCCGAGGCTGCTCGGCTCGTGAGTGTTTGTGAGTATGTGCACGGCATCCGCGATCAGCAACGTGACTGCGACGGAGTTGATTGCGGAGGCCGTGGCACGTAATTAAAAAACTGAGACATATATACGCAAATCCCTCCGTGCCGGCAGTCACTTGTGGAACACCAATCGAAAAGATGATAACAGGTAAAGAAGACATGTGACAGTGCTCCTTTGGAGTTTAGCATTGTTCGGATGTCCCTATACGCACCTACACGCCCTAAAAAAGAATTTAATTGAACCCAATCGTCGCCTGACCTCGCGAACGCTTTCCCGTGCTCTTTTTTAATTCCTGGTAAATCGCAAATAATTTTCTCGCAAACAAACGAAAGCAACAGGCTTGGCGATTTCACGTTCCCGATTCACAGACTGATGCAAAATCATTAACAAAGCTGCAAGTTTTACGCGTACAAAGCCCGTTAAAGCGGACAAAATCAACGCGCTTCGTACGACGAACACGGCGCCGCAAAGTTCCGGACCGCTGAAACAAAAGCACCAAGAACCCCGCCCACCTTGCCCCGCGCGTGCAGAGGTGGAATATGCAAAGCTGACCTCGGATCTGAGAAAGGAAAGCCGGGCCGGAACAGCGAGGGTAGCAAGGTTGGCGTGAAGGTGAAGGGGATCGTCGGAGCTGCTCGCTCAACTAGGGGCCCACTCCCACTCCACCTGGCCAACTCGGAGGCGGTGCTCTTGCGCATCCCGTGCCGTACCATACCCGCTGCAACCTCCCCTCCTCCCCTTCCTCCTCCTCCTCATAAGCGAGAATAGTTAATCATCGGAACAAACGCTCCTCGTAGCGACGACGGTCCGTGGGTGGCCGGCCATCATCGCGTCCGGTTCAGCCCAACCGAGTGGCCAGACATCAACGCGTTCATTAAAGGTCTGCTCAGAACAACATCACAGGGATTAGGAGGGAGGGGGGGGGGGATGTTTGATGTTAACTCTATGAAGAATGAGAGGGTTTGCCTCCTCATAAAGAATAAATAGGACTAATATCATAGGGGACCAAAAAAAGAAAAGACGTGACTCAGGTGCTGCGTTGCGTGTCATCGCACTTCTTTAAGGAGTGATTACTCTGGAGTTATTTCGTGTAACGCGAAGAATGTGAGGGTTTACCTCCTCTCAAAGAATAAATAGGACTAGTATCTTACGGAAGCGACCAACTGTACAAACATAAAAAAGTCACTCAGGTGCAGCTTTTCGTGTTATCGCACTTCGTTAAGGAGTGATTACTCTGGAGTTAACGTGAAGTATTGGAAACTTCCAATACTTCACGTGGAAACTTCACGTGGAAAACAATACTTAACGTGGATTTCACTGTGGAAACTGAGCCATGGAAACTTCCCCATTGAAACGTATGGGCAGTAACTTTTGACATCAAATTAGACAACAGCCGTTTGGAGTCCTGCAAAATGCTTTACAGTGTTTACATTCAAGTTGAATGCTTTCACTATGTGAAATATCACTTTCCTGAAATTTTGTACTAGGTTCCTAAGCGGTCTGAATTATGAGCAGGAAAGCTGGGGATGGGAAAGGGTGCGATATAAACAGTAGAGGATAAAGGGTTGATATCAAACTAGAAATGAGGACTCAATAGAAAATGAAACAGTACGTACTTCCGCGCACGCCGAACGCATGCAGGATGGGGCCGTCAAAGAAGCTGGCGTCGCGAGGCAAGGGCTGCGTTCTGAATAATGACAAACTTGAAGTTGCAAACTCAAACGATTTTTTATTTTGAGTGGTATTGGCGGCGTTTTTGTTCGTTGATGTCCAAAATGAAAGAAAATTACGAACGCCATTAACCCATTTCCCAAGATGCGGCTGCACAATAAGTTTATAGCGCATGTTCAGATGTGACAACGATGGTGATATAAACTTGTATAAAACGGGAAAGCCAAAGCCACGACTCGGTCATTTTACATGTACCAGCTCCAAAAGCGTTGGCAGTAAGAGCCACCAAGAAAGTCTGTGTACTGCAGCGGTTTTATTTAAAGTTATCAGAATTTTAAATTTTCGAAATGTGAGGAAACGAAATTGTTACCGCTTCGGTCAGTCCTGTCTAACTTTGTCGACCATTTTTCAGCAAAACAGTTTTCCCCAACCATGTTGTCATATCAGGTAAGGTTTTTTCTGTAAAACTTGGCACTCGCTAATTCACACCTGCCGCTTTAAACACCGCTACGGTGCAGTAACCAATGACCAGCCGCCAACAGGAAAATCGAATAGCGTGGCGCCATCTCTCCACCGCTAAAAGAACTCCCCCGTCCAGGTGAGCTCTTTTTACCTGTTGATATCTCCGCTTCTCTGCACGGATCCTCCTCCGGGCGTGCCTTGCAAGGCAGCGCGTCCGCATCCCTCCTCCCTGCATCCTCCTCTTCCTCTCTCGCCTCTCTTTGCATCTTGCTTCAGTTCTCGCCGCTCTCACATCTTGCTCTTTGTGCGTGCGTGTTTTATTTCTCCTCGTAAGCGAGGGAGAACCCGTCTCGGTGCCCTCGCAGCCCGCCAGCCAGCCGGCACGACCGGCCCAGCGACGACGGCACTTGCTTCCTTCACCGAGTCTCCCAGACTAGCCCCATTCAACGATGGCCTCAGTTGCCTAGCGCGCACGTCGCTGCACCGTCCGGCCACGTCCCGTGTGTGTGTGTCTCGAGCCGTGTTACTCCGTGAAGCGTGCTTGCGCCATTCGGCCGCGTATCGAACCTCTCGCTGCGCCGTGCGGATTACCTCAGTACTACGGCTACCTCACCATTACCCGAGACTTCGGCGAAGAGGAGCTTTCAACCAGGAATGGACAAAGCCGCATAGGCCCTGCGGCCAGAGGCAAGCCGAGAAGCGCGCGGAGCGACCCCCTCACGACCGGGCGCCCTCCAGCATCTGCCGGTCTGAACCTTCCTTCAGACCTGTTGCCGATTGTGTTCCCTTAGACGTGAACCCTTAGACAGGACGATGCAGCGCGGGCCCGTCATGTCGGCTCCCGTGTCGGTGGTGGTGAACGGTTCGCCGGTGCCCCTTAAAGTGAGCGAAGTCGTGGTGACACCTTCGTCTTCCCCGTCGCCGCCGCCGCCGCCGGCGTCGTCGACTGCGCTTCTTCCCCACGTGGTGCGCGTGTCCGTGGTCTCTCCGCCCGCGGCGGTGTCGCCCCAGTCTCCTCCGCCGGCGACGGAAGCCGATGAGCGCAGCAGCAGCGGCGCGTCGAGCGGCACGGGCAGCGACGACGAGGCCCCGTACGACAGCGACTCCGGCGCCGAGATGAAGTTCCACCTGCGGGAGCTTGAGGATACCGCGTCGTCGCCGCCTCCGGACGGCGTCAGCGTCGGCCGGCCGCTGGATGCCGACAAGGCCATCCTGTCGCGCCAGGGAACCGTGCGCGGGGTGCGCAACTTGGTCAGGGCCTCCATCAAGTGCATCGCCGACTGCCAAGAGGGCAAGGTGAGCGGCACACGACGTCCACGGCGATGCGGCCGCGGCCGCTGTGTGATTCCTCCGCCGTCCATTATGCATATTGCCTGCCACAGGGACCGATCTCTGAACAGCAGTCGCGGCATTTATACGAATGTTCCTCCTCTACTTCTGGGAGCTTTTCGGGTTGCTGTCTAAGCGTCCAGACCTTTTTGAGCCGCGCATCTTGAAACTTGACGTGAATTACGCGCAAGGGTTGGTCGAGCTCTGATACAACAGAAAAAGAAACAATAAGAAGTGCTGTCGTTAAACTCCGTCCCGTTGGTACCTATGCGCCCAGTTACGGCGTGGGGATGTACGACTGAGATAATGGGCTGTCGTTATTAGAAAGAGCGGAATGCTTGCACTAAAAGGGCTGTTTGCCTCACGTACGTTATGAATGCGGCGAGGGCTCGTTGTGGTGGGAACGCGGGTATTCAAATGCATCTTAAAGACCGCGCAGAGAGTTAATGGGCTAAATTGTGGGTGCGGACTTTCTTTTTCCTTTTTTGACGTCGAGCAGCGTAGCTTCATTCTCTCTCTTGCAAGTACGCTTTCCCGGTTGGTTATTAGAAGCGGGCTTGTTACGCTCCTTACGGCTTCTTGAGGGCTGTTCGCATAAAATTACGCCGAGTGCTCGGATGAGAATAACTATGCAATGCAGAGTAACCGTTAAGAGCGTCGTAACGTTAGCGCACTAATGAAGCTAACGACCTTATCATACGGTACGCTTATTAGCCATTTAAATCGAGAGCTTAAGCTAGAAAGGAAAAGTTTAAGTGCAGCAAAGTTTCTGTGACACACTGGAACCCTACGCACAAAGCGTCTTCATCGCGGTTCTGGCTGGGGTTCTCAAGGCATGAAATGCCCTTAGCGGTGCTTAATGCCTGATGAAAATTTCTGTGTGCGAGCGGACACATTTAACGCGTGTTCAAAAAAAAAAAAAAAAAACGCGCCTTTCAGTGTTGGTAATTAACCCCATTCCATAAAGTTTTTGAACACTCAACCATCACTGCTGTAATGTTATGGACGTAAAATTGCGAGCTTTTGTACACAAACTGAAGAGCACGACGCATAAGAGCAGTTGATCATGATTTCTAGCATTTACCACAGCCGATGTGGACGAAAATCAGGACGGTTAAGGGCAAGGTATATCCAGAGCCATTTAGAGTCAAAAAAGAAAGCTGCCCCATGCCCGTACACACGTTGCACAAATCTCCGTTGGGGATTGGCCAAAAACGAATAGGCAAATCCTTTTCTGGACAGATCTTGAAGGTGACCCGGCGTCAAGAACGTAAAATGAGTCGACGTACAACCACATTGCACAAACCTTTACGGGGGGAATGGGCCAAGATTTAAAAAAAATCAAATCCTCTTTTTTAAGACGAAGATGATTAAAACGCGAAGGTTTCCCCCATGCGACCTGAGTCAAAGTCCAAAATCCAAACTTTGACCATATCGGAACGGCGCAGTCGGATAGACGTCCGCTTCATAACGCAAGGGAATCAGGTTCGATTCCAACCACAGAAAGCTTTTTTTTTCTTTTCTTGAGGCGCTTGCTGTGCCGCCGCTTATCATCATCAACATCATGTTGTTAAACCCATTGTGTAAAGTTGGCTTTCCCACAGTGAGTTTGTCGCAACATCGAACGCCATCAGTAAGGCCTAGCAAGCTTCGCTTTAATAAAAGCTTCGCGTCCCGGGACAAGAATAGAGGCTTCTTTGCCTGCTTCTAGCTCGATCCGTTAGCAGTTTCATGTTTGCATTTCACGCGCTCGACGACTTCCTCAGGGTCAGTGAACCGCAATTTTTACCCATGCTTTTTTAATGCCATTTAATTATAATGGCTTTTAGCTATCGTCCTGCGATATTTGTATTAGAATCGGTTTAAGTTCAAGTACGCAGCGGGGATTTCATTGCAATAAAGTCCACACAGGACTCCAGGGGTCCCGCTCCGGCTTCTTGTCGCGTACCGAAACTGGCGGCCTGTATACTCGTCTCGTACAGATAAAACTTCTTTCTTACTACGGCGCGTGAAAATGCCCCATCTAAACAGACATATCTCACATCGCTCACGGAGGAGATATACGGGGGGCGGAGACGACAGCTGGATAATTCAGTTTCACCGGCTTGAGACCATAAAACAAAACCCGAACACTCACACAACGAAAAAAAAAAAATGTCTCCCGGCTTCTGATTGTGTTCTGAGGGGCCCAAAAGAGCCCAAATTTTGCACGCAATTTAATCGCAAACATTTGCATTCAAATGCACCAGTGTTTCTTCTCCAGTGCGTATGAAGCCAAGGGTTGGTTGGCAAGCACGTCATCGTTCGGCAGCGCGCCCTTTGCAGAATCAACTGCGGGAACTGCACGTCAGAAGACGTAGGCCGACAAGTATCGTTGAATGCGGTAGACGCTTTGCGACAGGTGCAGGCGATAACGCAAGCGGATTTATTTTGTGTCTCTCCCCTGGCAGTGGGAACATACGTTACGGCTGCATCTGATGATTCGTGATTTCGTGGCGCAAGAGAGATGGAGGCGTGAGAAAGACAAACAGACGGCACTGTTTGGGCCAGTCTCACTCCTCGTCTATGTAACACGCCGCCAGTTAACTATCACTGCCCTGCTCGTTATTTAACGCTAACGACCCGCCCCCAACCCCCCCTTTTTTCGGCAGGCAAATATAGATTGTTTGCCTGGGCGACCGTTCAGTTAAGCAGGCTCTCAGACTCGCGTGGAGGGCTTCTTTGCACTGCAGGGGCTTCGCACGGCTACATCGCCGGTCGAGATCCGGCTTCCTCTAGTACTGAGCCGGCCTCGCAAACTGGTTACGCCGATGTTCGTGATGAATCACTGCGCTAATACGACGACGACGCGCAGACGGGGATCAGCGCGGCCGGCTGTTCGTGCGACTTGAGTTCACTGTCGTTACGGCTTCCTCCGTATCGGCTAGGATGGAGAAAGCAGACGGGGTGACCGGTTAGAATAAAGTCCACGACACGATAGCTCGCGCAAATGCATGGTGAGCGTGACTAGCTCGCGCTCCCAATCCCACGTAGCCCGGGGAGTTTTTTTTTTTTTTATTTGCCTTCCATTACCATTTCTTATTTTTGAACGAAGCATCTCGGTTCTACATCGATTACCACCCGCGGAGTTATCGTCGCCGGACTGGAATGCACGATCAGCCACCTACCTGTACCCTCTTTTTTTAAAGACGATAGTCATTCTTGGGCTACTTAAACGCAGAAATTGTGGTCTGTCTACATGTCTGTTTGTCTGTCTTGAAAGGATAAATTTATTATAAAAAAATTCTGGTATCTGTCTGTGACTCGATTCAGCCACCCGGCCAAAGTGAAACTGGATCTGCGCCTTAGTCTTATATACCAACAGCCAAATCTAAACGTCTCAGTCCGGTGGCATGTCAACGCTGTTGAACAAGAACAAAATATTACGCTAATCTGAGGCATAAAATCAATTAATATGTGATATTTGAAGTGTTCCTTTATTAAAAAATTCATGGATGCTTGGTTTTTGCGATATCAAATGAAATACTACATCAACTGCAGAAAATTGTTGCCTGCTGTTTCCCGCGCCAGTATAGCTCCTGGCGGAATCATAAGAAATCAAACGGCAACAATAACGAAAGGTTCCGCTAGATAGGTTGCACATTCCGCTTGGAATGCACGTAGAGTAGGGCAACGTGGTTCTATAAACATTGTAGTAGGGTGCCTCGAATCACGCGCGTCTCCGCCGTACGGCATGCAGCGCTGGCATCGAGGCACCCGGCCTGGAGCAGTAGAACGCGGTAAATTTAAATTTACTAGAGCAAACCTCTAGCGTGTTATGTTGGGAGCAGCGAGACGGGAGACGAACGACATGAGAGGTGAGCGGGAAAGAAAAAAAGAGGGGTTTACAAGGCAGGGCCGCCAGTGGACTATCGTCTTTCGTCGACATTTGCAACGAAAGGAGCAAACGCGCGGCCATTTTTTTTTTTTTTTTTTTGCGGCAATACAAGGCCAAACAGGGCAAGAAAGATATGTAAAGTAAAGGTTGGACTCCGGCAACCGTCGTTCAACTTTCTCCTACGCACGGCGTTACGTAGTTTGTTCACTTTCCACGCACGGCACAAAGGCGCGGAGGTGAGAAAACTGTGTGACGAGCGCCGGCGTGTGTCGCTCTGCGCGGCTTCAAACGAGTCGACACGTTCCGCAGCGTGCCGAGAGATTGACAGCGTGTCAAAACGATCACGGGGTTTCTCGAGCCGGGATCGAGGGCTCCTTGCGCGGGTGGAAGGAACGAAAGCTTGCGGGCCTATTTGTTCACCGTGGTGGAGTGCCGCCGTCTCGCCACACTGAGATTGGCTATTGTGACCTTTCACTAGATAGCGCTCTACGGCACGCACCCAGTTCCATCCGTGCTTTCTGGACTCTCCAAGCGGGTAGAAGCAATTCTACATCGCATGCGGTTGAATGTCGCATACACGCGCAACTTCCTCTTTAAGATGAAACGAGCTACGTCGCCACTCTACCCACACTGTGTGAATGTGCTTGATTAAGTGCTCAAAGAGTGTCCCTCGCAGTGTCTTTGGGACTGCCGCTTTCCGTGGACATTCAGCTAAAGGACGTTTTAGGACCATGGGTTTGTCCCAAACGTGCTCTACGGGCTGCCAAAGCTCTGATAGAGTACCCGCAACACACAGGTCTAGACCAGTCGCTGTGAATAACTTGCCGTTTCTGTGCGCATCAAGTTCTTGAACATCATCACCATCATCTTCATCACGTCATTAACTGGCGTAGCAAGTTAGGCATTTTAGCCCGAATAACATCATCAGGCTTCATTCAATATCGTTCTCCCTCTCTCTCTCCCTCTCTCGTGGCCTAGAATGTACAGAGTTTGTATAGAGATTAGCCTCTTCCTTCGCCCCCGTTATCGTCAAACTTTCAATCAGGTTATCCACTGGACACGTAACTCCTCTGTCGCGAAGAGTGTACACTAAAGACGATACCTTTGCTCCCCCGTCGCTCTCATTTATCTCAAAAACAATGAGAGCCCTTCGGAAGATGACGATTTTGGTCTATTTTTTGTTGAGGTGCTCCCGGAGAGACGTGATTCGATGCACGCTTTTTACCCGCGTAAACTCGTCGCTCCTTTTCTGAGAGTCGATTTATTATTCTCCCGCCGTTCTAGATATATATGCGATTGGTAAACCGGCGCGCAATAACACCGCGACCGGGTGCACTCACTGGCTGCGGCTTTGCAAGGACGCGCCGCTGTCGGGAGCGAAGTAATCGGCATTTATGTATTTGGCCGGCTTTTTTTTTTTCACGTTCCCGACCTGCTGCGGATCGCTCGCATTCCGCAGGTTGGGGGGTAGCAGAAAATGCGAGTACCATGAGACAAGGACATTCGTTTCTCGTTTCGCGAAAAAAGAGCCTAGAATCGATAACTTATTCGCCGCATAAGTTTGTCTCGGAGCTAAGCTATTGAGGAACGTAAAGTACGCATTCTTTTGAGGGACGCATCGATTTGTATAGCGGGTCAAAGCGCGTGGGCCTTATCCACGCATTACAGCATTAGAAGTTACCTCTAGGACGTGGGCACGTTTTATACACGACGGTTTACGGAGGCCATTTTCGAAAGCCGGCGTATATAACAGGGTCGCTTCGCAAGAGGGCCACACATCTTACGGACAACCCTTCACTCTTAACAAAAAAAGCTCGTGAAAGGGTGGTCAAGGCTGTATTTACTAACTTTTTACGAACTTTACTACCCCTCAGAGCGGTACGTAGGACCTGCCCGTAAGTGTGGAACCGTTCTATCTAGGCCGTGCACTTAGTAACTGCTGCTTGTTTAATACTAATATTCACTGACAGTAAAAAAATTCTATGAATTATTGCACGTAATAACTACAGCACTTTTCCCACTCCAAATCACGATTAAAAAGTTTTTGCGAATCCGCATGCTGACTTCTATGTGCCCACATTAAAATGCATAGTTTTAAAATTGTCGCTAAAATATTTGATTTTTGCGACAAGTCCACCAACTCTATCAAATCACTTTCCGCTGCTGGCTATAAAAGCAAGAAGAGTATATGTATGTCTAAGGTAATTAAGTTGTACTCGCTCTCACGCCCATCCCGTTGGTTTTATTACTCAACTCATTTGTTGGTTGTCTGCGTGTGATATGTGCGTGATGAATGTGTCTCTGAACGCTCAGCCGATACCCATTATCGCGCGTAGCTTTTTACTAGGTTATGCGTGGCCAGATAGTAAAATTCACTAAGTATCTATCTTATACTGGAACGAGTAACTGGTTAGTGTTCTGGTAGTAAGTGCCACGACGTTTTTTTTTTAGTGTAGGGACGTATTCTTGTTTGTTCTTATTCGCCTCCTAGTCCTATTTCTTGTCAGTTTTCTTGACACACTGCCGCCGCATGGAAGACAGCTGACGTGATATACGTCAACATCCACTGGATAAAAAGGCCGCTCATGGCATGATCGTTATCTTATCTCGCTATGCCATTGGCTACTATGGCTCTGCAAGCGGGCTTCCTTCTTATCTGGGTGATGTTGACTCCACTCGCAGAGGGCAACACTAGAATCACTAAGTAAGCTACGCTTAAGAGTACCGCCGCTCCGTGCACCCGGAAGCATCTGGGGCCCATTTTGTTTCTGGCTTGCAGTGTTGCCATCTCTCCCAACGAAACCGCTGCGGGTTGTGACGGGCAGAGTGTGACCGGCAGCTCTAGCGTCCGCGCAGCAGAGAGAGAGAGAGAGAGAGAGAGAGAGAGAGAGAGAGAGAGAGAGAGAGAGAGAGAGAGAGAGAGAGAGAGAGAGAGAGAGAGAGAGAGAGAGAGGAGGCGCCCAGAAACAAAATGGCTGGGCCCATATGTAAACAACTATCACTTGGTGCCGACCGACCAATGAAAACCCTGGCGGCACATAACAATGAGAGAAAAGAGTGCCGATACTCTAGTGACGCTAGGCAGCACCAACAGGAAAAAGAAAAACGCTTTAATTGCAAGTGAGCGTGCAATGTTGGGTGAAGCGTGTAATAGGGCAGCTATATCCTCCATCGTTTTCATTGTTTACACGAGAACAGTGAGCGTAAAGACTTCCTCTTGCAGTACGGTTGGCGCGTGCGCGTTCCGGACATGATGACCGCTGCTTCTGTCTCGCCTGCTCCCCGACGGTGCGGCTGTTCACCGATCCGTCCAGCTCTTTTGTGTCCGCGCTACCGGGTTCATCATTCACAGCGTCGCAGCGCTGAGTGTTCGGCGATTAGGGGGAGCGTTGTTTCGGGCCCGCTAAGTGCGCCGGCGATGCCGCCCCAAGGGGAAGGCTTCGCGAGCGAACTCGAGAGAGTCATCGGGCGCAATTTCAGGCCTTTGTGTGAAGAAGGCGGCCGAAGTTGAGGAATGCCAGCCCTGGGTCAGAGCAGAAAGAATCGGCTGCCTCGCAGTGCATTTTCAGAATAGTTTAACAAGTTATTTCTTACTATCAACGTGGCGGAAGGTGTGTTCGTTTAGGCCACAGTGATATACGTTTTAATTGGCGTATTCATGGGAGGTTGTGGCCATGGGAGGTTGTGGCTAAAGTAATGATTAATAACCTCGGGACAGCACAGCGGTTTGAGATAGGTGGCGAGGCAGTGGAAGTGGTAAGCGAATATATCTACTTAGGCTAAGTTGTGACCCCAGATCCCAACCATGAGGCAGAGATAATCAGAAGGATAAGAATGGGATGGGGCGCATTCGGCAGGCATTCTGAGATAATGAATGGCAACCTACCATTGTCCCTGAAGAAGAATGTGTATGACAGCTGCATCTTACCGGTACTCAACTGCGGGGCAGAAACTTAGAGGATCACTAAGAGGGTTCAACTTAATTTGAGGACGACTGAGCGATCAATGGAGCGGAAGATGATAGATGTAACATTAAGGGACAAGAAGATAGCCGAGTGGGTAAAGGAGCAAACGCGTGTTAAGGACATATTAGTAGAAATTAAGAAGAAGAAATGGACGTGGGCAGGGCATGTAATGCGAAGGCAAGATAACCGTTGGTCATTAAGGGTAACAGAGTGGACCCCTAGAGAAGGCAAGCGCGGCAGGGGGCGGCAGAAAGTTAGATGGGCAGATGAGATCGAGAAGTTTGCGGGGATCAATTGGTCGCAGTTAGCACATGACCGGGATAATTGGAGATTAATGGGAGAGGCCTTTGCCCTGGAGTGGGCGTAGATAGGCTGGTGGCGGTGGTGGTGGTGATGATGATGATGGTGATGATGATGATGATGATGATATGCGTTTTAGAATCGTGCTGAAGCAGATTGATTGATTGATTGATTGATTGATTGATTGATTGATTGATTGATTGATTGATTGATTGATTGATTGATTGATTGATTGATTGATTGATTGTAGGGTTTAACGCGCCGACGCAACGCAGGCGATGAGGTGCGCCGTAGTGGAGGGCTCCGGATTAATTTTGACCACCTGGGAATCTTCATCGTGCGCCGAAATCTCGAACACACGGGCGCTTTTGCTTTTCGCCTCCATCAGAAAAGCGGCCGCCGCGGCCGGTAATCGAACCCGCGTCCTTGTGCTCAGCAGCACAACGCCTTAGCCACTGAGCCACCGCGGCGGGTATTTGGCAAATATGCATGACAAAACCTTCAAAAAGCACAACAGTGAAAGCGTGGGACAAACAAAACAACAGAAGGAGCGCTTCCTCTCAGCTAAATTTTAATCAGGATTTACGAAGAACATATAATCCTCCCAGTGACCTGTTGTTCTCGCCCTGTTATTCCCACGTTTGAAGGTTTTGTCGTGTTTTAAAATGCTGGGCAGGTGCTTCGTTCTGCAATAACGAGATGCTAGCAGAGTTGCTATCTGTTAACAGCTAAGCTGTTGAGCAAGTCGTTCGTGTATGGCGTCCGCAGTTAAAAATACCAAGAAAATGCCGAGTGCTCGTGCACGCGTGCCTCGAGCGCACTTTTGTCAAGCTAAGCACACCCACTTAAGGAGGTTGGCCAACATTGGCAATAAAAACACCCCAGCGTTCACCGTATCGTGGCAACACTTGCTCGAAACGAGAAAGACACGTCATAGCGTACGCCTCTCGTTCGTTCGCCCTCATGCGCATGCGCTCTGTACCGTAGAAGAGCCGCGACTCGAATGTTAAAGCTGCTGCAAGTGATTATTGACTCCACATGGCCCGGCCGCGGATAGTTCGCACGGCCGAAAAAGAGGCCGCTCTTGGAAGGGCTCGGCTTGCAAAGCATCCGCTGGAGACTGTAAGTCGCGTTTGCAGAGTGGCTAACAAAAACGTCCACCAGAACGACGAGCTCGCTCGGGCCTTGCTCAACATGAGGTAATTGAAAGGTCATGCCACCGACGTCCATCACGACACCACAACGATTCTAAAACTCAACTTTGTGCGCCGTCAATGCTCGCCTACGACAGCTTCGCCATTCAAATATTGCGCGTGAGTTTTCTTTGCCGAGTCTAAATGCCTTAATGCAACAGACTGGACCTTTCTTTTTAAGTGCGAATGCACTTCTTAAGCGAGCCTGAAGCGTCCGCCGCCGTCCGCATAGCAACAGCTGCGGGTGCGCGCGCTCCTCGTCTTCCTTGGCAACGGGGGGAGATGGGCGCGTGCTGCCTGGCCGCTGACATGGCACATACCCACGTGGGGGATTGGCCAGGAATCTCCTCGTCTTCCTTGGCAACGGGGGGAGATGGGCGCGCGCTGCCTGGCCGCTGACATGGCACATACCCTCGTGGGGGATTGGCCAAGAATCGGGCGTGAGAAGGGCTAATGCACCCGCTTAAAGGAGTACTGACACGAAATTTCAAAGCTGAGATCCGCTCTAGCAATCAAGTACAACGACAACACAAATAGGTGTCTGTGAATAAATGCATCTTTCTTTCTTTGTAGTTGTGTGTGTGTGTGATCTCTCTTTCGCGAACATTACCGAACCGCGCAAATTCAACTCGTGCATTCGCACTTTCACATTCTTCCCCTCGGGGAAATGCAGGGAACTTTTTTCGTAATAATACGGCTATGCACACTCAGGCTCCAGTGAAGCCGACGCTTGTTTTCCCTTCATGGCGATACCGAGTGTCGGAAGCTGACTTTTGCGGGAGCACGTTCGCGATTTAGCACTTCGATGTGCACATCTGGTCGAAAACGTTTTACGACGAGCTCCTGCCCCCAAGGGTCGCACGCACACCCGAATCGGCATTGAGTTTGAACACATAAAAGCAGGAGGAGGGCGCTTGGAGTCATTTGGCGCCGGCTCGCGGTCGTGGCCTCGGGAGCACGCTCTAATGGATGGTAGCGATAACTGCGAGATGTTTCCCCGATACTTCCTTCGTGTGCGGTGCTCACGGAAACTGTTTCACGCTCCGCCTTCCCCTTGCCACATTTCGTCCCTTTCTTTCAGCTACACACTCCTTTTGTTGCGGGTTGCCTTATACGGGCGTAGGTGCGTAACTCGTCGGGGCATTATCGCTGCCGCGCCTAATGCTACCGAACGTCGATCGGTCCAAGGTCGGCAGCACTGATCGCGCTTTTCATTTTCGGCGCCGGTGCCGGGTTATGGTTCTGTTAATGACTGGTTTATTAGGGCGGTGCAGTCTCCAGGCTATTATGAGGGTAATGAGCGAAGAATAGCTGCATTATGCATGGGCGCGGCAGCGGTACTGCTTTCGTGAACAGGTATTTACATATTCGGTGCGCACATTTTGCGCAAGAAAGCAGAAACAGCAGCATGTCGGCTGGGAGCAACTAAGCGGATGATAGCTAACCCACACGCCGTCAATGCATAGTGATGCGTCCGAGGTTAATCTCGGGCATAACGTTCAGCCGACGTGGTGGTTCCTGATGAGTGATTTTTGACCGCGAACGTGCAACAACTTGCGTTTGATACATCCTTAATGTGGTTCGAACGGCGCGTAATGAAACCTTTTCTGTATTCCTCCAAACATTTGCACTTTCTCACGTCTACTATATTTATTTTGTCGTGTAGAGGTTCTTCTCAGTACGGGTAATCGTTCCACAAGCAAGGCGGAGATGGTGCATGTCACGTCCTTGTACTGAACAAAAAGTATGCAGTTTGCATGTCCACCGTTTCCTCCCTTCTTCATAAAAAAGCCATTTATTCACATAAAAGCGACCTAGCGCGAGTACTGGGAATGCTGGTTTCACACTGTACAACTCAATATCACCGTACCAAAAAAAATAATAATAAAAACTCTTCACAGCGCCCGCGAAGAACAATGTTCTAGCCTCGTATACTTTTATCCGCGTGTTTATCCTCATCTCCCTCTCCGCACCATCCGTTCCCACAGCTCGGACCACAGGTCATCCTTGTCCGCATTGAACGTAATCTACTGCTATGATGGTCGATAAGGGAAACAGATAAGTATCTGCGCTCACGAAGATATATCAGGCAACATGAGTGAGACTTAGAAATGCGGAGGAGGGAGATGCTGACTTAGAGAAAGTAGCGTATGAGCATCGATGCACTGGGCTGATGAGCGGAGTACCACAGACAAATGGTCTTTCTCTGAACGCTAACAGGCCGCAACCGACAACAGTGTTATACACCGGCTACACTAGGGTCCGAATGTCATGTGTCTCAAATGGGGTGCTCCGACGGCCATTCAGAATCCGCCGTGCTCCACTACAGTTTCGATGGCATTTGAAAGCTTTAACAATCGCTCGCCGTGCTGCATGGCGCTGCTGCTGTCGACTTCTGTTTTTGCACAATAATGGAACAATCAAATTTATCGGCAGTCTCTGGCCTTAAAATGATATCAAATCATCGATACCGTAAGCTTTGACGTGGTTTTTGCTTAATTCTGAATCGCTATCGAGGTTTTTTATCCTGTCTGGCCACACTGGTTTGTCGCTTTCTCGCACTGGTGCTGAGAGTACGGAAATATTACATCTTGATGTCACGATTTAAGTGAACGAGAGGTAAGCAAAGTTCCACAATTAAGAATATTCTGTTTGCTTTAAGTACGCCAGTAATGCATTTGCTTATGCTGACTTGGAACGCTGTGCGCGAAAGTGCTAGAAATGGAATTTGATATCCCAAATGTCTCTCTGGGTGCTCATTTGGCTCGAATGTCATTTTAGCCGAATGGCATTTAAATCCCAGTGAAGCAGCACAACTTCGCAGTTGAGCCAAATGACATTAGGTTCAAATGACATTCAGTCGCTAGTGTAGCAGGGGCATTACATTGTCAAAGCTCGTGTTGAAGTGTCAACCGATAGGGAAAGCGGGCGGAAGCGGTCGCTCTTCTTCCGCCTGCACTCTGTAACTGCAGCTTCGCCACCACGCATGGCAGCAGCCACCAGACTGCGCAACGCCCCGCGAGTTGCACGCGCGCTGAATCGCACCGTTGCGACGTCGACTCCAGCGTCCCCCTGCCGAGTCTCCACATTCTATTCAGTGGGCGCGCACGGCTGAACCCCCTTCCCTCGCGTCGGGGACCGTTTGCGGAGCATTTCGTGACCGCCGGATCACGCAGTGTCGACATATCACAATGGCCTCGCGCAGGCAGCGCGCAATGATGTTCGAACCGACCGCTCGATACGCGCGTGGCTTCGTGACGACTTCTTCTCCGACTGTGGCGTGAGCTCTGCTCGCATCTCGCTGATGGCTGGACTGGTGACCCGTTCGGCTGACCTCAGGCGCTGGTGGTCTGCGCGCCGCCGACCGATTTGTTGCTGTCTGTCAGCGCCGTCGAGGATCAGGCTCGGCGGACTTGTCTTCTCGTTGTCGGAGGCTATAGTGCGTGCCAGCAAACGCAGAAGCGAATTACGCCCTCTGCATCGCTTTCTTCGAGTCGCTGCGTATCCGTGCGTGCTCGCGGGCGATGGACTGGATCTGATGTCTCTGTTAGTGCTCCGGTTCGTCGACGCCGCTGTGGTACCGCATTCGCGACGCTTCTTCGGACAACGGAACAATGGGCGCTCGACTACGCGCGCATGCGTTTCGCTTCTCGCTTGCAATTGAATGCGGCTGTCCGTCTGTCTGTTTCGACATTCCTCGCAGTGACCTGTGCGAAACGCATGTGAACATCGTGGCGACGTGTAGACTTGGAATCGAAATCTCAGACAGGGCGTGAAGGCACGTCAGAAACTATAGCGCACAGCATTAGTGATGAGAAAACCCGTGAGATACGTTGAGATTACTTTGTTTAAAAAAATTCTGCGCATTTACGCGCAAAGGTAGCGTCTTTCCTGGTATTTTTACGAAGAAACGTCACTTTTGCCTTAGTCTCGTTTCCTTCTTCTTTCTTATGTTGAACTCAAATCTGTCGGCGTTGATTGTGTCAGAAATAGAAAATTTCGTATCGTGAAAGTCCTGAATCGAGTTGAATGCGAATATTAAAGCAATAATAGTGATAAACTGGCATTTAATCGAATAACAAACTTTTTTCGGTATATTATTGCATTCCTTTTATCGCAACGTCGTGTTGTTTACAAAGGGGAAACACGAGAGAGAAAAAAGACTAATGTGTGCATTTTCGTTTCTGCAGGCGCCATTCATTCATCGAGGCGCTGTTTCAACATTGCAACATGTCTGGAAGCCGGCTAGACAATGTCTAGCAATCATTGCAAGCCCGAATTTCGCCAAAATATGCTAATTCGGAGACATCTAACATCAAACTATGAAACCAAATGCGAATCTAATTACCACAACTGTGCAGTTCGTACTCGAAATTCCAAATATTCTCCCATCCATAACGAGAACTGAAAACTTTGCTAGAACATGCTGAAGTATATGAAGAGGAATGTTTCGTGTCGGTGCTTCCGTTACACTGCCAAGTCGACAGAGAGGCGTATTCCCGATCACCGGCGCCTACGATTCAGGAGCACGTTCCACGCATCCTAAGCAGCAGATCAGCCTGGCACCACTCGTTTTTTGTACCATCCTCCGCGCCACATTGCTCGCAAGTGCGCCATCAGAGATATCTAGATCCAACATCTCTCCTTCGAAGTACGTCGCACCGCCCATAGAAAATCCCTTGTCCGTCTCAAATCGTGTCTCTCGACCAGAAAACAAAAGCGCGGCTATCTCTCAAGGTTGCCCCTGTACGACGCGTAGCGTGGCACCCACAGGCGACGCCTACACAGAGAGCGGTCGTCTCGCGCACGTACAGATCGAAATAGCTCCGTCACCTCTTATCGCTCACTCGTAGGGGTCCTCCTTGAACGCAGCTGTATTTTGCTCGCGTTTGTGTCGCTTCTCTCCGCCCCCTCCGTGCTCGTAGACAGTGGAGGCACCAGTGCGACGACCGGCGCATTTCTGTCTCGCGGTTTCTGTTATCCCGTTAGTGCACAGCCCTTTTCCGCCTTCCTTTGTGGGTGCTGCATCTTTTCCCCCGTTCGTGGCTAGCCCGTTACAGCCGCTGCAGACACGTTGAAGGATCGTACGGCACACGAGGGTCGGCTGTTTCGTATTTATAAGGAGAAACATCAGCGCGCGCTTTCGGACGAAGCGGTCACGTTTGAGGTCGCCCCCGTGGTACAGCGCAAACGCCGCCGCGCGCGGTCGTCGACGCGCCTTCGAACGTTCGTCGACCGTCGACGGGGCAGCCAGCCGCGTTTTATTCTCTCTCCTTTTGGAATTTGGACCGTGCCTTTCTTTCACGGCTGCTCTGCCTGCTCCTCGGACAAGGCAGGCGCGGAGAAAGCGTTCTCAGCTGCGGAGCACGTCCTTGGCCACTCTCACTGCGTCCCACAACTTTCTATTCCCGTTCCTCGTGGTGGTGGTGGTGGTGGTGGTGGAGAAGCAGGTAGAGAACGCCGCTGGTTGGGCGCCCGCTGTGCGGAGTCACGACTGGCTCAGAAGAGCCGCCGCCGCCGACGTGAGGTAGCATACCGTGATTCTTCCTAGTGAAGGAAGGCTGGGATTGAACGCTGCAGCCTGCGCGCGCGTGTGGGGGGGGGGGGATCCCTAGGCGTTGGCGGGATAAATAAGCTAACACGCCCCGCAGGATAGAAAACATAAAAAACGAGAAAGTCTAACTGTGTGGATGCGTGTGAGGGGGGCTCATATATATTTATATATATATATATATATATATATATATATATATATATATATATATATATATATATATATATATATATATATATATATATAGAAAATAAGGGTTGGCAGTCAAGAAAACCTATATATATATATATAGCGGGAAACAATTTCTTGGACGGACACCGGTAAGTATAATGAAGAAAATGAAACACGTCGAAAGAGAATAGGTTTTAACGTTTCGACCGGGGACCGGCCTTCGTCAGAATCTGACGAAGGCCGGTCCCCGGTCGAAACGTTAAAACCTATCCTCTTTCGACGTGTTTCATTTTCTTCATTATATATATATATACACGCGTGTGTGTGTGTGTGTGTGTGTGTGTGAGAGAGAGAGAGAGAGAGAGAAAACGTTGACTCACGATTAAAAACAAAAACAGTATTTTATTGACGTTTCGTCTGCAGGACCAGTCTTCATCGAAGTAACGAAGACTGATTCGTGAAGACTGGTCCTCCGGTCGAAACGTCAGCAAAATACTGTTTTTGATTTTAATCGTGAGTCAACCATTTTCTCAGATATTTCTTCTGGCTCCTCGGGAAGTTTCTTCTGCTGCTTATATATATATATGCAGTTGAGACTACCGTTATAAATGTGTTGCACATGTGGCCAGCGAAAGCAGGCATGACGTAAAGTATTGGGAAGCACTCCGTAAAATTGTTTTCTTCTCTTACTGGTGTGCGTGGTTTTCGGTGAACGCGCAGTGTCGGGATCAGATGCCTTTTCCCACGTTCTGCCCTAGATGAGTAGGTGCTTTGCTGATGACCCTCCCCCAGTGTATTCGCAAGATGGAGTTGTCATGGCCTGGTAAGATCAGAGCGTCTCGGCCGTGCTCACTGGACTTGAAGTCCTTGGTCCGCGGCGCTCCACAGCTGACCGTTGAGTGTCACGACGAAAACGTTGACAAACTCTGCTACGAAAAAGAACGTCCTCGGTTACAGTATACTTTCCGCCAGACGAAGTTCTAGCTTGCTTTTTTCTGCTTAAGTGACCCAGGTGTAATTTCTCGACCGCGAATAATTTTGGCTGCTCAAAACGCGCTACAGGTATAGGAAACCCCTACATCCCGGACCTTATCATGTTTGGCCCGCACGAACAAATGCAAGCTAATCGATAAACGTATTTAAGTGACAAAAGAATTCGTGGCCACGACGATGCGTAGAGTAATGACAACTGTTTTATCACTTGTACTTGCTCCACGTATATTTTACGGCGAGTTCTCAAATCCACCTCCCGTTCGGCGCCTGATAATGACAAGTAAGCCATACGCAACGCCTACCCATATAAATCTTCGATGCCCCAAGAGCAGCGCGCGCCGCCGTGTAGCATGTCCGCGGCAAAGTTAGGGCTGATGTACCGGAGTTTGGGTAGAGAACAGCGCATAGTGGTCCCTCGGACGGTTCCCTCGGGCGTTCCGCTTTGCTCCGGACGTCATGCAGTGACCGCATTACACTGTGCTGTGCTGCCCCGAACCGAGTTACCTCAGATTACACCGAAGGAGGCATCACCGCTCCGCTTCAGTGCAGCGCAGCGCTGTACACCGCGCAGTAATACCGGCGGACGCGTTTGTTCCCATCCTCCCAGCGGCCGTCCGTAATGCATGTGATTCGCGACGGTCGCCGGGCGTGGAGGCCGTCCTGGCGATGCCCAAGATACACTGACCCGCTGGCTTCGAATACGTCTCGAGCCACTGTTGCTTCTGCCTATTCTTTTGGCGAAGAGGAGGCGTTCCGACTCTTGCGTGGTGCCCGTACAACGCCAGTACGGCAGCGATGACTGAGAGCCCTTTTTGAAAATCTCCCGTCCCGCTTTCGTCGTCAGGTTAATACCTTGTGAAGCGTCCGCTTGTGCTCCCCCTCTATGTTAGCTGTGGCAGTCAGAAGGACTCGATTCGAGGACCACACCGCAGGTGTGGACGAAGCCGAAGGCATTCTCATATCTGAGGTGTCCTGATTCGAAGCATGCCAGCGTGCGAAGATCGGCGGATAATAACAGTGCCGGCGCCGGACTCCGATCGGACGCCTAGCATAGTAGCCGGTCCGCAGGCAGCGCTCGGAATGCGAGAGCCGTCTCGCGAGATTTCCTTTCTGGAAAGACGAGACTTCCCACGACTCTTCTTCGCCGACACAGCACGGCCGCCTACAGCTGACTCTTTAATTCTTCTTTTTCCCGAGTCACCTAGCCTCTGTTCTTTTATTTCTTGCACATTTTGTTCGCGCCTACGATCTTTCCCGATGCCCTGTTTTTCTGTCCTTTACTGCGGCGGAGATCTTCGAATACTGATGACGTACGCCCGCGCAACCTCGTTTAATCGTAGGATTGTGGCTCTACACGTCTCGCTAATGTGACGTGTGTGCGTTATGTGGGAATTCACAACCTGTTCGTCGACAAGTATAAATCGAAGCGACTGCGCAACTCGAACGTACGCATACCAACGTGTTGTTTACGGTTGAATATCTCAGAGACGTCAAAACGTGACGTGATTTTCGAGTCATTCTAGAATCTTGTTTTGACGCGGGAACACTCGTCGCCTGCTCGATTTCATCGCTGCCAACGCAGCGTGCCTGCGCGTTTTAATATTCATTACGACGAGTGGCTAAGTATATCGTATACGCCGGAGGTATATATATGCTCAGCTGTAAGCGCCGCCTTTCAAGGGGCCACGAAAACAAAATGCAGGTTTGGTTCTGAAAAGACTGCTTTGTTCGGGTAACCATGACACCAGTTTTATCGCAAACTTCGAACAAATAACCCAGATAAAAAAAAAATCATTCGAATCAGTGGCTACTCCTTAGCCACCTTCCAGCGATTTTCCTGTGACGTCACGGAATATTGTTTGTTCGTTTGCGGTCGACGACCTAAGCGATCGCCAAGATCCAGGACTGGGTGATTGTGGTAGAGCTTCTAGTTCCAATTGATCGTATCACTTGAATGCTCAACTCTGCAGTTATCACACGGATAACTACCTACCATATTGCGTCGCTTCTTCGCCTAATGTCACTCTAGCGCGAAATGTGAAAGTCATTCACTATTCATGGCGTTTTCTCGGGTGACAAAAACGTATTTGGTGGCTGAAATGGAGCTGTCCGAGTTACCAAAGGCTATTTTTTTTCAAATCGACCAAAGTTGCACGCTGTCTTCATGGCCCCTTTAATTCGCGTTCGGGCGTTTCTGTTCGTCCCGAAAGCAAGATCATCGTCCTCGCGAGTGCAGTCATTGTTCTAAAGTTGTTCTAAAGATCGAGTCATTGTTGCTAACCTTTTGAGAACCGGTTGAGGCGTGAATGATGGCCCCCGAACAAAGACCCACCCGTCCCAGTGTTGGTCTCCGTTAGGCAGCCGCCGTAGAAAGCGTCACCACTTTGCTTTGAGTCACCGCCACCACGGCGGGAGCTTTCGCCCCATTAACGTGTCCGAAGTGTCACGGGCGGCTGGCTGCGCTCTGCTCTTGACCCTGTGGGAGGGGCCGGCACCACGAAAATGGGGTTACGAAACTTTCGAGTGGCGTAAGAGACCATTGAGATAGATGGGTTTGGGGGAGTTCCCGGGTCCCTATTTAGCCAAATATATTTAGAAAGTCATTAGGTGACGCTATGCGGATGCATAAATGGCGCGTATTTACTAAGATCCACCCCCCCCCCCCCCCCTTGTATTCAACTGCCACGCAGTCGCCTATCTAAGGAACGTCTCTTGAAAAGCATCCCATACGGACAGTGTAGTAGCCATAAGTGCTATACTGTTCGTTATTACTCTACTAACTGCCACGTATGTTCGGTAGTTGCTGCTTAATGCTGACACAATTTCAGTTGTGTCAGACCGCGTGCATGCACAAACACGTACACGCACGCGCGCGCAAGCACACACAATATCATATGTGCGGAGCGATATTCTAGCGGGATTTCGTTAATATCTTCAGCCAATGAAGTAACACGTCCACGTGTTATTTTCATTCTTTTTCTCCCGCTGCCATCTTTTAAGCTTTCAAAAAATGAAACTAAAGCACAGATTTGACGACTGCAGGCACGAAAAGAAAAATTCACGCATCTCCACGAAGTGAATCGTGGCGAGTGGGCGAAGCACTGGGGATCGTTCTTACCATAAATCCCCCGTGGCATTGCCCACTCGCGCATGTGACAACGCGTGTGTACAGTACACACAATTCCAATCCTATCCAGTTCGATACAATTTAATTTAATCCAATCCAATCCAATCCATTTCAATCCAATCCAATGCTCCTCGCGCATGCGCAACACTTCGTACACGGATGCCAAGCCCCGGACAAAGCGAGGCCCTAAGGTGCTTCGCCTCTAAAAGTCGTCGCCCTACCCTGTGCTACCGTTACTATGATTACCGTTAGTGTCATCTCCTTCTCCAACCCCTCGTTTTTTTTCACACGAAGAACATCACACCCCTGTCTGTTTTCTTATAAACTGCTTTCTTTTGTCGCTCATTGAAATGAGAGATGATCATTCTAAAAGTAATGTCACGAACTTGAACTAAGCGGGCGGATAGCGGTCGCTCGGATAGCGGATAGCGGTCCCCAGCTCGGATAGCGGATAGCGGAATCGGCTCGGATAGCGGTCCCCAGCATTGCCGTTCCGTTTTGCACGCGGAGGAAGCAGCGCTCTGGGCATCGGGGCAGCTCGTTTGGGCGGCGACCTTGACCGCGTGCTCTCACTGCAGCCTGGTCCAGTTCCTCGCGCAGTACCTCGGAAGCCGCGGAAGGTGGAGCCTCACTGGCGGCCGCTCCTAGCTCTGTTGTGCAGGCCCGTCACCGCGGGCCAGATCGCGAGGGCATGCGGGACGCGGAACAGGGCCCTAGGAATGCGCGTGCTGCGGCGTCGGGGGCCTTGTCGGTGGCCGCCGGTGACCTTGAGTCACGTGACTGCCACAAGAGGAACCACGCCGTATTACGTGAGGCGAGTTCCCTGCGTGGTACGCGCCCGTGGGTATTACGCGCGGCGCTGATTGGGTCGGCACCCCCTGCGGTGCGCATGCCCTTCTTTCCGCTTCTAGGTTTTGGCCTTTGTGAATTAATTTTAGTGGCGAAGCACCTTAAGGCCGAGGCTTGTCCGGCGTCCGTGCTCACGGCGCAGCACCGTGTAAATCGAAACACCTGCGAACAAAAGGTTCACAAAAGGTTAAGGAGAACAAAAGGAAAGGTTCACAAAAGGTTAGAGAGAGAGAGAGAGAGAGAGAGAGAGAGAGAGAGAGAGAGAGAGAGAGAGAGAGAGAGAGAGAGAGAGAGAGAGAGAGAGAGAGAGAGAGAGAGAGAGAGAGAGAGAGAGAGAGAGAGCTGCTGAAGAGCCGTGCTGCGCATGCGCGAGGAGCATTGGGTTGGGTTGGATTGGATTAGATCGGAAATAGTTTTAGCAGCAGTAAGCACTCTCACGGGTGATTTACGGTAAGAACGATCCCCAGTTTCGCCCACTCGTCATGATTCACTTCGTGGAGATGCGTGAATTTTTTTCATCCTCGCGCGCCTGCTGTTGAGCTCTCGCGCGTTGGCTGGCAGCTGGCCGATCTTTGATCCGAGTTTTAGGTTGACCGGGTTGAAAAATGGCTGGTGTGGGTCGCGTTCATTGAGCTTCTTTTTCTGTTTGTCTTCGTCCGTTATTTCGTGTCTCTACATTCAAGGCAGCGCGATAAAGCAGCACTTCGAAAGCTCGAGGAGGTTTTCAATCCAGAGCCATATTGCGAGACTTTGGCATTTGTCGTTAATTTCTGGGCCGAATTTTTATGACGTCGGTCGGGAGGATAATGCTGTTCTGCCCAATATATCAAACAGGGCGTGCTATCTGAGTGTACAGTCAGGTTTCTCCTCGAGTTTAGGTAGCACTTCCGATTGAAGTTATGGTTTTTTTTTTCAAACCGAGGGAATTGTTTCTCTTTTTTTTTTTTTTTGCGGTGCAAAAGACCGGTTGCTTCCGACACTTCTTAAGACACGAGTCCAAAATATGATGAAGTAAATATGCGCGCGAGTGCATGAACATTTTCAAAACTTTTTTTTTGGCTAAGTTGGAATATAGAGGCCGTTCGGAAAATACTAAGCGTAGAGTCTGAGCACCTACAGGTCATTAGGAACTGAACAAATATTGATTAAAAAAAAAAGGAACAAGCATAAAAGATCGAAAAGAAAAACAAGTGCAATGGAACTACAGTTACAAAGTATACAAGCCAAAGCCAGCAATGGGCAGAAAACGATGAAGGAAGGACAGGTCTACACAGACGAAAAGGAACAACTGGGCAGCTACTGGCCCCGCAGGGAAGCAGCTGCACAATCTATGTCACCCGGTAGATACAGTCAGGAACATCGTCAGCCATAACTATCTTCGCTTTTTCTATCGGAGGAGAAATGTGCTATTTTAGGTATTCGGTAAGCCATGCACAAGAGCCCGCAATTCACGAACTGTGTCACTTTTAACGCGTGTTTAACCCCGACATGCGCAAGGGGGCAGCAAAAGAACCATCCATCGGCGTCCACTCACGCGCATACTGAGCGTCCCACGCATAGAGCCCTCGACCAGTATTCGCCGCGACCTTATTCCAGCTGTCTTCTATCTCGTTGCGCCTAAGCTAACCGCCAAGAATGGGTTTTAAGCGATCGTCTCCTTCCAATCGCGACTATTATTTTTTTTATCCCGCTATACTCTCCCCCTACCCAAAAACGCACCGCTTACAAAGAAAGCAAATCGTCCACTGAAGTCGAAGAACGAGATGCTCCTACGCTCGGGTGCAAGAGCAAAATAATCGGTACCCCCCAAGGACGACCTTTGGCGCCTATGCTGCTGCGGCAGCGTCGCCTGCTGAAATCGCCTTGATCGGCCGCCAGTGCGCGGTAAGCCGCACCGAGCAGGCAGCATGGCATTTCGGAAAACGTACGTGACTAGCACCGATACGCAGAGGAGCAGCGTCGAGGCGGTTTCTTGACTGCTATCACGCGCGCCGACGCTCGAGCGGCACTTTTCCTCGATGCGCTCTTGGGATCGAACGCTCGAAATGTTTCGGATGCCGAGATGAGTGGAGCTGTAAACAATTCGGTCGGAGGATCAGACGTATTTTATCCCCCCTCGTCCCTGCAGGTGCGGGAGGAACGAAGTATTCATCGTCCGCCAGGAATCGTGTCTGCAGCGTAGTCGCTGCCCAAGTGAGGCATTTCGCACCAAATTTCCTCGAACAAAGTATACGATGAAGATTTGAAAACAACTTTGTTTGCTTCGAATCATAGTAAATGTAGATATATACGGTTAAGGTACCAATCAGGATGCCTCGGAGGAAAAGGGTTAGGCGTCTAAGCAGGTAGCCTCGGTGAAAAGCGTAAGCATCTGCGTGAATACGAGATTTTGGCGCACGTTAAAAAAACGCCAAGAGGCAGCCTGTATTTAGCCCTCTAAAGCACTCTCCAACCTAGGCGTGAAATAAGACCTTTCTTTTTTAACCTTTGCCTAAGGCGGTACGCAGTAAGGCAAGTAGGGGTTTCGAGTCAAGTGCTGCGGGCGACAACGACTACTGATGGTATTGCCTTGGAATATGGAAGGAAAACAAAAGCTCCTAAGGAAGCAATCACTTTTCTGTTGTCCTTAATTATTTCTCTTGTTCTCATGAAAAAATTCCGGGTCATCACCACTAACGTGAAACGTGAAGATGGGCGAAGCATGCTGTGTGTTAGTGTGTTCTTGGCACCTTGGCGTTTTTGCCCACGGAGATGAAACCGTTGGGGGGCAGAGCTTTGCAGTAAAAAGTCTCGTGTCTTTGAAGCACGTAGCCTTCTAGCACGAGGCGCTGGAAAACGAGTGTCCCAGTGTGTTATTTTTGTACGCATTTTTCCCACGGAGAAGAAACGTTCTAGCGCGATGCATTGGAAAACGAGTGTCCCGGTGTTTTAGCACCGTGA
Organism: Haemaphysalis longicornis; assembly: GCF_048455015.1. NCBI lineage: Eukaryota > Metazoa > Arthropoda > Arachnida > Ixodida > Ixodidae > Haemaphysalis > Haemaphysalis longicornis. The sequence continues at coordinate 47,053,175 of NW_027526335.1, read as the reverse complement.
CTACATAAGACGACGATGACTGGAGACGCCGACAGCCCGAGCCCCTAGCTTCGATAGAAAATTCGGGATATAATACATAAAATACATCGCAGCGAAAATTTATACACGCTGTCGTTAATGTAAATATCCTCACTACCTGCGGGTCTAATCTTATGCATCTGAATCCAAATTAACAAGCTACAGTTCCAACCGTCTAAGCTAGAGCGAAGTAACTTTCGTTAGGGGAAATATCGAACGGAAGTTTGCTCCCGAGTCCGTCTATTCGGTTGACGATCCGCCATTTCAACTCTCTGCTTTTTTATTACAAAAACATTCTGAGGAATTCTTCGCCGGTACTCGTATGGCTGTTGTCACACACATACGGGCCACTGGCAGCTGCAGAAGCAGCCAGGAAGAAGCTGCTTACCTTGGTACAGATGCGCGGCTGCCGTCGTCAGACCGGGCTAACACCTTGAAGAAAAAGCAAGGCCTCAACGCGGCCCCCTCTCTACCATTTTCGCCGTAGGGTGATTAACACGCTCCGTCGTAGCACTTGGGGACGTTGGGCAGTTTCGGTCATTAATGAAGCCAGATCAAAGCCTGTGATGAGTTGTGTAAACGCTGTTTGTGGCTTTCCTGTCTAAAAGGTGTTGACAGAGTCCGGAACCCGTTCGACCGACAGAGCTTGGCTGTGTTAAGAACAGGCCTGGGAGACAGCTAATCCGCGCTACCATGTACTGCGTGCATCAGGTTGCACAGTTCTTCCGAATACAAATAATTAAGGGAAGGGGAGGCGAGAAATTACATTTCTTTGTATCAATCCACAATAAGTAAAAAGAAAAAACGTCAGTCTGAATACTAGATTTCGTATTTGCTGACAAAGTATGGGAAGATCCAGCAAAAAAAAAATTTCGCTCGCATTTAACTCAAACTTTTATAGATGGGATCAGCTTACTTAATTTGAAATTTCTTTCCTTTGCACAGCGAGAGTTCTAAGGTGGTCACTGTGAGAAGCCTCAACTCACAATCCCCATAATAACTTCTCTCTTTTTTTCTTTCTTTTGTGCATTTGTTTTCTTTCCACGTCCCGACCACCCAATTTTTACTCCTCGGCAGAAGGTCCTGCATAACCGCTAAGGAAGCTGCCAAACTACAGAACTACGTGCTAGCAAAAATCTGTCACTCTGTCCAGCCTTATCGTATTTGTGTGCATATATTTGCTTTTTCTCTCACCACCTTTTTTTCTCTCACACACATATACTACGTGATGCAATACGCGCTGCAGAAGCGTTGTTATTGAAGATAATATTAGTAATACTGAAACTCCTCTCTACTCGCATTTTGATAGACGCTAGACATAAAGAAGTACCTATCAGAGTCACCAGCGTTTCGTCCTCTGGCACAAGAAAGCTGCAGTTTACACAATCCCACACGCGCGCGACGGAACAGTTTACAAATGGCCTATACTACTTCAGATGTCCCGCTGCCTGGACGGGACCCCAGGCACTTTCAAGTGGTCAATGACCGCTTTTTGCCTGGGGGACCCCCAACAAAATTTGCCGGAAATAGAACGACTTGACTTGACTTGACTTGACTTGACTTGACTTGTGGAGCCCATGAAACAGTTGCTCATATCATTTTGCAATGCCCTCACAACTCGTTCCCTCTCATCTCTTCTGTTGTACGCTGGGAGGCGGAGTTAGGCAGCAGAGCTCGCATCCTCGGGTCCAGCAGATAATGACAGATGAAACGTTTATTTGAAATGAAAGGTCTTGATTGAACTAGGGTAGATTCCTCCTTCCAGGGCCCCTGTTTCCTCTGCCCCAGTCTTGGCCCTAAAGATCAGATACTTCTGAACCGCAGGGTCAGAGCTGGCCAGAGCTGCCTCCCATAGCTCATATAACTTGGTGTTGGTGTTTACTGAGGGCCAAATAATACGACAACCCCAGGATGCATGGAATAGGGTGAATATTTCACCGCACTTATTACATGCGTTTGAGAATTTCTCGGGGAACATCTTCGATAGCCTGAGGATGTTGGGGTAGGTGTTCGTCTGTATTTTTCTGAGAGACTGATGCTCTGCAGCTGTTAAGCTTTTATCTGGTGGAGGAAAGAGAGCTCTGGCTTTTCTTTGAATGTTGAGTCGCTCACCGAAGGTATTGGGGAGAGGGGTGAGTAAGCTAGGACTACTGGCTGAGCGGTTAGCAAGTTCTCGCGCAGCTTGGTCTGCTCTCTCATTACCCTCAAGCTCCTCATGTCCCGGTGTCCAAATGATATTTTGGAACTTAGTGATATTTAGAGCCTTTTGTGGATTCGGCCATTTATAATGTTTTGTACGGCTTTCTTAGAGTCCGTAATTATTTGGAGGCTTTTTCCTTGGAATTCTCCATACCTTACGGCCAATAGAAGGGCGCCAGTTTCGGCCTCCTCTGTGCTGGTGTTCGTTAATGTGAGGCAGTCCCTCATTACTCCTTCTTGGTCGACGATGACTAGGGAAGCATTGGTCTTGTCGTAAAAAGCAGCGTCTGTATATACAACGTCTGGTTTTTTTTTTTTTTTTTTTTTTTTCAACTTTCTGCGTAGGAAATTGACCCTGGCTTTCCTTCTGTCTTCATGTAAGGGGGGGTCCATGTTTCTTGGAATGGGGAGCGCTTTCAATTTCTCTCTGGCGGCGTTGCTTAGATCTTGTTTGTCGATAATTGACTGTACATCTAACCTGGAGCCTACTCTTTGCAGAATGGCCCTGCCAGTTCTCGTCTTCCATTGGGATTGGAGACGTTCGCTCCGACGCCTTCGAAATGCCAAACAAAGGAACGCCACAGGGATCTATTTCTCCCCCTTGCTTTTCAATATTACAATGATTAACATGGCAAAGAAACTCCAAGTCATCCCCGACATTCAGGTCCAGCAAATGACTCGCCGAACGAGCAGCCCAGGTCACCGGCACCCTCCAAACGCTGGTCACACAACTGGGGCGGTATTCTCGTGCTTGCCCCTTTGTGAAAACGTCCGTTTTGCGCCCGTTTTATTGTTACCTACTTCCAGTTGTAGGCAGGCTTTGGACTGACTTTTGCGCAACTGTTCTTGTAAACACATTTTAGACGACTAAACCTATTTTAAACTACCTTTTATGTGTTTTTGTTCTGCCAGCAAACCAACAACAAGGCGACGAAGAATCGTCTGCGCCTAATCGTCTGCTCCAGAAAACCGCCGCTCATAGTTCCGCCGTGCTTGCATGGCGTCACAGCCGGGTGTTCGCTTTTAGCCAGTCAGGGCTTGCTCAAAACGGACACTTTTGAAACGGACACTTTTGAAACGGACAAAACACGAGAATACCGCCCCAGATGCAGAATACAGTTTGTTCTCTCTCTCTCACTCGACCCGCACCCTATTAAGAACGTGAAGAACGCCTTAAAGCAAAGCCTGGAATTCTTAATCACAGTTTTCGTCAGCGTGCCGTAACCGGATTGGCCTTGGAGAGGCTCGCAGCGGTCGACCACCCAGCGAAGGGTGCAGCTGTGTCCACCTGCCTCGCTGTTTGGCTCCTTCGCGGTGTCGGCCATCGGAGCGGCCGTTCCTCCAGTCCACGTGCATCTCGCACGTGCATCTCACAACGACGTGTATACTCAGTTACGTGATGAATGCTAGGAGGAAAACCGACCATCTGAAAGCAAAGAAGCGCTCGCACGCGTGATGCTGTGAAGAGTCAGTTCAATCGGCGAGAAAAACACGGGCAAGGCCGAAGGCCTTCTGTTTTTGCTGCTTTCGATTCCGCTGTAAAGTGTTCAAATTCGCGTATCCCCGGGAATTCCCATTTGACGTGTAGTGCACGTGTGCGCGCCTACGACCTCCCCACGGCGCCTGCGGTGCTATTTATCGATGCCAGACCACCAGTCGACGACAGAAGTTTGCGAAGGGCTCCTTTCTTTATCAAGTGTATTTTTTGCTCGAACGGCTGTAGATGTTCGCCCTAAACCGATTTGTTATTGGGATCATATTTATTGACCGCGTTGTCTCCAGGGGTACGCGAATATTGGTCATTTTGGAATACGAATCGAATAGCCCTTATTACGGCAGAGAAGCAGGCCATGTTTTCGAATCAGCAGCACTGCGCGTAGAATGCCGCGTATTACCAGCCCGGGCGGCTCAAATCTCCAAACTGGCTCCGAACTGCGATGAAGCAAACGTGAGGTGTTCGGTGGGGATTTCCCCCGCACGAGCCCTTGAGGCATTCATGCGCCCAGCAATGCTAGGGCCGCCTTCGTGGCGCGGTTCAGTCGGCGCCGCTTGCGTAAGGCGGTCACTCGCTTCCGGGACGCAGCGGTGGCATCACCGACATCGATTTGGATTCCAGGACGCCCTTGTAAGCGCTTTTCCTTTATCGCTTTTAATTGGCGCGAGGACAGATTGGCATCGGCCGACTCCAAACGTTCTCCCGATCTGTCTTCGGCGTAGAACTCGGACCGGCTCGGGAGCCAGGCGCCACGGCGTACGTGCTGGTCGACGCCCGCCGGAGGACAACCCGCAGCGGCGCTGCGGCTTGGATCGAGTAATATCTCTGTCGGAGCAACCTGGCGACGTTTCGCGCTGTTCGTATCACTTGCCCAGTTTGGTTCCTTCCTATCTCCGGCCTGCATGAATTAAACGAACGCGTTTTCGATCTTGCGCGTGCGCCCGGGACAAAATTTTACTGCTCCCAGCTTCCGTCGCAAACCCCGATATCGAAATTTACGGCCGCAACTCTTCAGGGGAGCAGATTAAGGAGGACAGACTTGGGACAGATTCATGCTCGTTTTCGAGTCGTATATTTATCGTTTCGATTCAAGTCTCATTAATTAACTTTCCTATATAGACGCAGGAACTGACGCTTATCGTTATCTGGAAAACTGGTAGTAGCAGAGACACGAGAGAGAATTAGCCTCTCTTGCTTCGTTTACTTGTTTGTTTTGCATCTGTTACGAGTCGGGTGAACGGCAACGAAATGAGACTTCCCGTACCACTCGCTGTCTCATTTGATGGACGCAAAGTACGCGTTAACTCTATCTTGGAGCTAAATCGCGGAGTCGGTCGGCGGCATCGCATGCGAAGCGTACATTCAAACACAAAATAAAGCCAGGTCGGATGCCTTCGTTTCGAATGGCGTGTGTGGAACTCCTACGGGGTGCCCTAATAACCCCGGGGCTAGCCGGAAGTATTCGCCACGCTGAACCCTGCACGGACAGCACCGCCGGAGTCTTCGGCACGCTCGTGTTTCCGCTAGATGGTTACGCAATCGTACGCGTCGTCCGCTTCGTTTTGTCGTTGTTGTTGTTCCTCGCCGGAGCGCTTCTTTCTCGGGCGCCCCGCAAGCAAGAAGTGTCGACACTGGCACCGCAATTTGGAGTCAATCGTGTTTGCGACCACCGACGGAGGTTCGTTCGGCTTCGGTCATTGGGGCCAAAGCGTGCTCCAGTTTATGTTATCACTCCGGGGGCCCGCGGACGCCATGCCAGTTTTGTTCTGTGGCGGTATTCTCGGGTTTTGTCCGTTTTGAGTCCATTTCAAAAATGTCCGTTTTGAGCAAATCCTGATTGGCTAAAAGTGAACACCTGTATGTGACGCCATGCAAGCGCGGCGGAGCTAGCCAATGAGCAGCGGCTTCTCGGAGCAGACGATTAGGAGCAGACGATTTTTGTCGCCTTGTTGTTGGTTCGCTGGCGGAACAATAAACACATAAAAGATAGTTTAAAATAGGTTTAGTCGTTTAAAATGTGTTTAAAGGAACAGTTCCACGCAATTCGACCCAAAGCCCACCTACAGCTGGAAGTACGTCACAATAAAACGGACGCAAAACGGGCGTTTTCAAAACGGACAAACACGAGAATACCGGGGCGTTTGCGTCCGTTTTATTGTGACGTACTGGCAGTTGTAGCCGTGCTTTGGGTTGACTTTTGCGCAACAGTTCTTGTAAACACATTTTAAACGAATACAACTATATTAAACTATCTTTTATGTAGTTTTGTTCCGTTAGTTATCCAACAACAAGGCGACGAAAAATCGTCTGCTCCGAGAAGCCGCGGCTCAACGCAGTAGCTCCGCCGTGCTTGCATGGCGTCACATCCGTGTTCGCTTTTAGCCAATAAGGGCTTGCTCAAAATGGGCATTATTGAAACGGACACAAAACGGACAAAACATGAGAATATCGCCCCAGATTTATGTAATTTTTCACGACCCAGAACGCGGGAGGCGCCTCGGGCGGGAAAGAAAACGGCCGCGGTGTGCGCAGCTTGGTGCGGCGGCGTGCTCCGTTTTTCGTCTCGCCTCGTGACGTGAGCGTGACAGCGGCTTTCAACCGCGCACGCTAGCGAACCGGGCCGCGCCAAAGGCGCCCGGCCGCTTTGGGTTTCCGCTAATTCTTTTCCTGACTTCCACATGCGCTCGGCTCTGACTTGATTGACAGCTTGTATAAACGAAAGAACGGGGTGAAGGCTCCGGTGGGGCCTCCCCTTTTCTTTTTGACTGTTTCTTTTTCCCGGGCTACAAACCCGGCGCTATACACCTGCCTTCTGCAAAACGCGAAACATTTTTGAACGCCAGTAAAGAAAAGTGATAAAAGAAGAGATAAATTCATTGCGTTTCCCTGCCCGGCCGTCAGAGCAATGATAGGGCGAGACCCGCGGAGGCAAGACAAGGGCAGCCTTTGGGTGAAAGAAGATCCCGGAACTCGGAGAGGGGGCCCCGGCCGCGAGACTGATGCCTCCGGTTTCATACATGCGTCTGTGGTTGTCAGCCCGCTGTGATGATGAGGTTCGTGAGTTTTGGGGGGAGTTACCGCGTCTCGTCAGTTGGAGAATGCGGCGAGGGGAAATTGGATTAGGCGCGCATCGCTCCGCGGTCGTGAAGGTTACAACTTGGGCGGGTGAAAAAGGAATTAAATAAATGAAAATGGTTCGGCGTGCCCTCTAGGTCACTCCTACGCTTTAGATACATTTCTTTTTGTTTTTCTCGTAATCAGGTGTCTGTACTTTTAGAGAAGATGACACTGTGTTCGCGTAACAGCTTAGTAGTAAAATTTGCTCTCTCTCTCTCTCTCTCTCTCTCTCTCTCTCTCTCTCTCTCTCTCTCTCTCTCTCTCTCTCTCTCTCTCTCTCTCTCTCTCTCTCTCTCTCTCTCTGCCCTATACCCAATACCGTAAATGTTAAAAGGGATGGGAAATGAAAGAATGTAAATTCTGGAATGACATACATATGTCAGTCCCAAACTACTTACTGGCTGAATAACTACGTATCAGCAATGACTACGGGTTTGTAAACTTGGCAATTCTTCTCTTGCGAGCTTGCAGCAAACGGGGTGGGGTATAAGGGAAGTAGGATACTCTTATGCCTCGACATGAATAATATTTCGTGAATAATTTCGCTGCCTTCACCCTGTGGAAGCCTGTAGTAACACAGGCGAGAGCAGCGCAGCAGCATGTCGGGCAGTCAACGACGGCGTTTATTGTCAGAAGCGTGATTATATGCGTTGGCGTCAAGAGAGGGTAAAGGGAGGGGGAGAGAAGGAGAATGAAGGCGCACAGGGCCGAAACGAAAAGGTGCGTGCGCAGCTGGTTTTGCTGGCAGGTACAAAACGAACCAATACAACAAAGGCCAATTACGGGCTAACAGCATTAATAAATAAATTAATTAACGCTGACCACCATCTTTGATTTGATTTGATTTTTATTTCTTGGCACAGCCGAGGGAAGGCCGAGACTAAAGGCGGACATGCCCTGGCAGAGGCCTCAGCCAACCCGGTTCACAGTGTACGTATAGTAAATAGACTGTTCACAAGCTTAAACTCAATAGCCCAACCATAAAATAAAAAAATAGGCCTAAAGTAGAGCCATTAAATACATTTCCTATGTATTATACAAAGTATAGGTCTAAAATGCACAGAAGGATCAAAGTGTACAGGCAAACGCAATAATCCGTACAGCCGGGTTTCTCACTGTGTAATTACTACCCTACTCCACGCACGCACGCACGCACGCAATCACGCACGGACGGACGCACGCGTGGACGCACGCACACTCACCTATGGCGCAGAGCGCGGATTTGAGGCGCCTGCGCAATTTCCTCCATTCCGGCGCACTTTGCTGTCCTCTGTGATTAGGCGTGGGAGACTACGTCCTCCGCAAACGAGTTCTCACCTGTGAGGTTTGTCTGGAAGCGCTCGTTCTTTCCGCCAATTGCTAAAAGAGCAAGATACCAACCAGACACCCCCGGCGAACAGGAGCAGAAAC